>NC_091429.1:2389480-2474987 GCF_032191515.1 Phaenicophaeus curvirostris
TGAATGGATGGATGGATGGAAGGATGGATGGATGGATGGAAGGAAGGAAGGAAGGAAGGAAGGAAGGAAGGAAGGAAGGAAGGAAGGAAGGAAGGATGGATGATGGACACAGGGATGGATGGATGGATGGATGGATGGATGGATGGATGGATGGATGGATGGATGGATGGACGGACACAGGGATGAATGGATGGATGGATGGAAGGATGGATGGATAGACGGACACAGGGATGAATGGATGGATGGATGGATGGATGGAAGGATGGATGGATGGATGGACGGACACAGGGATGAATGGATGGATGGATGGAAGGATGGATGGATGGAAGGATGGATGGATGGATGATGGACACAGGGATGAATGGATGGATGGATGGATGGATGAATGAATGGATGGATGGACGGACACAGGGAGGGATGGACGGACACAGGGAGGGAGGGATGGACACAGGGAGGGAGGGAGGGAGGGAGGGATGGATGGATGGATGGATGGATGGATGGACGGACACAGGGATGGATGGACACAGGGAGGGAAGGAGGGAGGGATGATTGGATGGATGGATGGATGGATGGATGGATGGATGGATGGATGGACAGACACAGGGAGGGAGGGATGGATGGATGGATGGAGACAATGGTGATGGATGGATGGATGGATGGATGGATGGATGGATGGATGGATGGATGGAGACAATGGTGATGGATGGATGGATGGATGGATGCCTGCAGCGGGCAGATAGATGGACGCACAACTGGACGGACCACGACACAGGTGGGTGGACAGACCGGGGGATGGATGGACAGACAGACAGACAGGGTGGGAGCTGACATACGAAGCAGTGTGTCTGGAGGGGCCCGGTGCAGCCGCCGGCGCACTCCTCGTGGCAGCACTCGTTGGGGGCCCTCCCGAAGCAGCGCCCGTTGCACTGGGGGGCGCAGATCGTCTTCGTCACTGCGGGGAGGGGGCATCAGACTTTATTTTTGGGGGGGACACACCAAACCCCCTTCTCCATCCCCCCCCAAGCCCCCAGACCCCCCCCCGGTACCCACATTTCTGACAATCCCCAGGACCAGGGCCCCAGCAGTGGCCACCGCAGCTCTCATGACACGGAGGACCTGGGTGGGACACAAGCAGTGGGGTCACCCCAAATTCATGGGGTGCCCCCCTCCCCAAACTCCTCTGAGCCCCCCCCTCACGCACAAGCCTTGCCGTTGTCCCCCACCGCGGGCTCCAGGCTGGGGTCCCGCATGATGTCCCGCCACTCCACCGTGTCCACGTGGCAGAGCTGGGCGTTCTTCTCGATGTAAACGCCACCAGCCAGGATCTCTGGGGAGGGAGGGACCATGGGGTTGTGGCCCCCGCGATGACCACCACGGGGACCACATAGGGCGGATGGCACCACGAGGGGAGGGGGGTGAATGGGGAGGTGGCACCGGTCTGGGATGGGGACTATTGGGAGGTGGCACTGGAAAAGGATGGAGACCATGGGAGGTGGCACCAGTTTGGGATGGGGACCTGGGCAGGTGGCACTGGAATGGGATGGAGACCATGGGAAGATGGCACCAGGTTGGGATGGGGACATAGCACTGGAACAGGATGGAAACTGTGGTGGCACTGGAATGGATGGAGATCATGGGGTGGTGGCACCAGTTTGGGATGGGGACCACAGGGAAGTGGCACCAGTCTGGGATGGGGACCTGGGGACGTGGCACTGGAAAAGGATGGAGACTGTGGGGAGGTGGCACCAGTTTGGGATGGGGATATGGCACTGGAATGGGATGGAGACTGTGGGGAGGTGGCACCAGTCTGGGATGGGGACCATGGGGAGGTGGCACTGGAACAGGATTGTGACCATGGGGAGGTGGCACTGGAACGGGATGGGGACTACTGGGAGGTGGCACTGGAATGGGATGGAGACCATGGGGACAGCATCGCTCTGGGATGGGGACCATGGGGAGGTGGCACCAGTTTGGAATGGGGATGTGGCACTGGTCTGGGATGGAGACCATGGGGTGGTGGCATTGGAAAAGGATGGAGACCACGGGGAGGTGATACCAGTTTGGGATGAGGACCATGGGGAGGTGGCACCAGTTTGGGGTGGAGAGGTGGCACTGGAATGGGATGGAGACCATGGGGAGGTGGCACCAGTTTGGGATGGGGATATGGCACTGGAATGGGATGGAGACCATGGGGAGGTGGCACCAGTCTGGGATGGGGACCTGGGGAGGTGGCACTGGTCCGGTACGTGGTCCATGGGGAGGTGGCACCAGCCTGGGATGGAGACCACTGGACTCCGGAATGGGGTCCCACCTGTGAGCTGGTTGAGGCCGAGCTGGCGCAGCGCGTGGGTAGTGTTGGGGTTGTAGTTGAGGAGCACGAAGAGCGCGTACTTCTCCTCGTAGAACTGCGTCCCGCGGATGACGCGCAGGTTCTGCAGCGGCAACGAGGCGAAGACGTTCATGGCGATCAGGATGTAGCCCGTCACCTCCCGGATGGTCTGTGGGGCGGTGGGAAAAGTCACCTCGGTGTCCCCCACTTGTCCCCTCCATGTCCCCTTGTCCCTGCCAGCTCACCTGAAGGAAGGAGAGGTCCTGCGTGTGGTCGATGAGGACGATCTCCAGGTTGCCCATGACGATCTCGCAGTTGTTGTACATCTTGTGCAGCGTCTGGTACTGGTGCTGGGCGTCCCCCGTCACGCTCAGCCCGTTCAGTGTCCCCGCGCACACTATGGGGAGCGGCACCTTGTCCCCAACGTGCCCACGTGCCCCCACGCTGCCCACCTCCACCTCTTGGTGGCCACGGTCACGTTCTCCATGGGCTCCTTCAACCTTCTGCAGCCCACATTCCTCTCTTCTTGCCCCTGTCCCTCCCTTCGTGCCCCTGTCCCCCCCTCAGTGGTGTCCCCCCCATGTCCCTGTCCCCACCACAGTGTCCCTGTGCCCCTGTCCCCCCCTCAGTGGTGCCCCCCCATGTCCCTGTCCCCACCTTAGTGTCCCTGTTCCCCCTGATGCCCCTGTCCACCCCAACGTCCTTGTCCCCCCCCCCTTTTTGCCCCTGTCACCACCACAGTGCCCCTGTCACCCCCTTTGTGAAACTGGCCCCCCATGGCGATGACCCCCCAATGTGCCTGTCCCCCTCTTTGTGCCCCTATCCCCCTCTTTGTGCCCCTATCCCCACCATAGTGCCCCTGCCACCCCCTTTGTGTCCCTGTCCCCCCCCTTTTTGCCCCTATCCCCCTCTTTGTGCCCCTAGCCCCACCATAGTGCCCCTGTCCCCTCCTTTGTGTCCCTGTCCCCCCCTTTTGCCCCTGTCACCCCTTTTTGCCCCATCCCCCCCTTTGTGCCCCTATCCCCACCATAGTGCCCCTGTCCCTTCCTTTGTGTCCCTGTCCCCCCCTTTTTGCCCCTGTCACCCCCTTTTTGCCCCATCCCCCCCTTTGTGCCCCTATCCCCACCACAGCGCCCCTGTCAACCCCTTTGTGTCCTTGTCCCCCCTTTTTGCCCCTGTCCCCCTCTTTTTGCCCCTGTTCCCCCCTTTTTGCCCCTGTCCCCACCACAGAGCCCCTGTCCCTCCCCTTTTTGCCCCTGTCACCCCCTTTGTGCCCCGTCCCCACCACAGAGCCCCTGTCCCCCCCTTTTTGCCCTGTCCCCACCACAGAGCCCCTGTCCCCCCCCTTTTTGCCCCGTCCCCCTCTTTTTGCCCCTGTCCCCCCTCTTTGTGCCCCTATCCCCACCATAGTGCCCCGGTCACCCCCTTTGTGTCCCTGTCCCCCCCCTTTTTGCCCCTGTCCCTCCCTTTGTGCCCCTGTCCCCTCACGGTAGTGCGCCCCCCATGTCCCTGTCCCCTCCTTTTTACCTCTGTCCCTCCTTTTGTGCCCCTATCCCCACCATAGTGCCCCTGTCCCCCCCTTTTTCCCCCTGTCCCCCCCTTTGTGCCCCTAGCCCCTCACAGCAGTGCCCCCCCCATGTCCCTGTCCCCCCCTAGTGCCCCATATCCCCCCCCAGTGCCCCCATCTCCCCCCATTTCCATCCCCGCCGTGGGGTTGGCGATGCCGGGGGGGGGGGCGGGGGGGTGTGTGTTACGGGGTTGGGGGGGGGGGGCGTTGCTGGGTGCTCCCCACTCCCCGTGGTGCCCGAACCGGCCTGACGAGGGTTGCGCAAGGCGGGTGCTGTGGGTGCTGGGCCCCCCCCCACTTCAACCATGGCGCCCGCGACACCCCTGGACTTCGGCCTGCGCCACCCAACCCGCCTCGACGCCTGCGCTGGGGGGGTCCCCGCTGCCCCCTGAGCCTGAGGAGGGAGGAGGGGGGGGGGCCTGGGTTAATAATCAGCCTTTCCCCCCCCCCCCCAGAAATACCAGGGAGGACAGAGCCCCCTTTGTGCACAGGCCAGGATGAGGCCCCCTCCCCGCAGCCGCACAAAGAGGCGATTGTGGGGCCCCGGCCCCCCGAAAACAGGGGACAGCGGCCTCCCCCCCCCCCCTCCCCGGGGGGGACATGGCGGGGTCCCCTCCAGCCTCAGCGGGGGCGGGAGTCGTGCCCTGGCCTCGAGGGGGGGGTGAATGGTGCCTTTGTGGTCCCAGTATGGGGGCAAAGCGGGGCCTGAGAGCCCCCCCGGGGCGGCTGCTGAGAACGGGGAGCTCGGTGCATGCTTGGAAGGGCCCCCCACCCCCTAAACCCCCCCCCTCGCTGAGAACAAGCAGCTCGGTGCATGCATGGAAGGGCCCCCCACCCCCTAACCCCCCCCCTGCAAACAAGCAGCTCAGTGCATGCATGGAAGGGGCCAACACCCCCTAAACCCCCCCCCCAACAACAGCTGAGAACAGGCAGCTCAGTGCATGCATGGAAGGGGCCTGCAGCCCCCCCCCCGCGCTCCCCCCATCCCAACCTGGGCTATTTTGACAAGGAAGGGGCTATAAAAAGGTCCCAGCTGCGTCCCCAGCCCTGACGCCCCGGGGATGGGCACGATGGGGCCCGGAGAGGGGGGCTGGGACCCCCACGGAACAAGGAGGTGGGGGGGGGGGGTCTGAGGGCAGGCAGAGTGCGCTCAGGGTGCTGGGGGGCAAAGTGGGGTCAAAGGGCAATCAAGGGGGGCCCCCCGGGACCCCCGTGGGTGCTGGGGACTGGCAAAGGGGGGCTGGGGGGGGGGGGGGGGGCAGGAGGGTTTGTGGGGCACCATGAGGCTGGGAGGGGCTCCATGGGGTGCAGCTGCCTGGGTTGGGGGGCTCTGGGGGGCTCCATGGGGCGTACCTGCCCAGGTTGGGGGCTCACCTGCCTGGGTTGGGGGGCTCCATGGGGCTCCGTGGGGCACACCTGCCTGGGTTGGGGGGCTCTGTAGGTGCTGGGGGGCTCTGTGGGGTGCACCTGCCAGGGCTGGAGGGCTCTATGGGGCTCCATGGGGCGCACCTGCTGGGTTGGGGGGCTCTGTGGGTGCTGGGGGGCTCCATGGGGCTCTGTGGGTGCTGGGGGGCACACCTGCCCCAGTTGGGGGGCTCCATGGGGCTCTGTGGGGCGCACCTCCTGGGGTTGGGGGGGGCTCTGTGGGTGTTGGGGGGCTCCATGGAGCTCTGTGGGGCGCACCTGCCTGGGTTGGGGGGGGCTCTGTGGGTGCTGGGGGGCACACCTGACCCAGTTGGGGGGCTCCATGGGGTGCACCTGCTGGAGTTGGGGGGGCTCTGTCGGTGCTGGGGGGCTCCATGGGGCTCTGTGGGTGCTGGGGGGCACACCTGCCCCAGTTGGGGGGCTCCATGGGGCGCACCTGCTGGGGTTGGGAGGGGCTCCATGGGGCTCTGTGGGTGCTGGGGGGCACACCCGCCCCAGTTGGGGGGCTCCATGGGGCTCTGTGGGGTGCACCTGCCTGGGTTGGGGGGGGCTCTGTGGGTGCTGGGGGGCTCCATGGGGCTCTGTGGGTGCTGGGGGGCACACCTGCCCCAGTTGGGGGGCTCCGTGGGGTGCACCTGGCAGGGTTGGGGGGTTCTATGGGTGTTGGAGGGCTCTGTGGGGCGCACCTGCTGGGGTTTGGGGGGGCTCTGTGGGTGTTGGGGGGCTCCATGGGGCTCTGTGGGCCTCACCTGCTGGGGTTGGGGGGGCTCCGTGGGTGTTGGGGGGCTCCATGGGGCTCCATGGGGGTCCGCTGCCTGGGTTGGGGGGCTCTGTGGGTGCTGGGGGGCTCCGTGGGGCTCTGTGGGTGCTGGGGGGCACACCTGCCCCAGTTGGGGGGCTCCGTGGGGTGCACCTGCTGGGGTTGGGGGGGCTCTGTGGGTGTTGGGGGGCTCCATGGGGCTCTGTGGGGCACACCAGCTGGGGTTGGGGGGGGCTCTGTGGGTGTTGGGGGGCTCCATGGGGCTCCGCTGCCTGGGTTTGGGGGGCTCTGTGGGTGCTGGGGGGCTCCATGGGGCTCTGTGGGTGCTGGGGGGCACACCTGACCCAGTTGGGGGGCTCCGTGGGGCGCACCTGGCAGGGTTGGGGGGTCCCGGGCCCCCCCCCCAGGCTCATGTTGGGCCCGGGCGTTATCGCTCGCCCCGTATCAGCCACGTTCCAGCGCTCGCCCCGCCAGGAATAGCCTCGGGATAAGGGGGGGGGGGGGGTCCCCGAGGGGGCCCCACGCGTCGGGACGGACGGATGGACGGACAGACGGACACAGCGGGACCCCCAACCCCAGGGAATGGGGGGGGGGGGGCACAAAAAGGGGCTCAAGGCGAGGGGTTTGGGGGAGAGGAGCCCCCCCCCCCCCCATGGCTCTGGGGGGGTGATGGGGGGACATGGGGGGCTATGGGGGGAGCACGTGGAGCAGCAGAAGGATTGGGGGGCCCCCCGCCCCGCGCCCCAAACCTGCGGGATTTGCTTGTGGAAAACAACCTCGAGGCTTCCGGGAGTGAATCTTGGGGTGTGGGGTTGGGGGTGGGGGGGGACACACACACAGAGCAGGGACATTGAGGGGATCCCTGGGGACCCCCCTATCCCGGTTGGGAACTGGGGGAACCGGGGGGGTTGGGGTGGGGGGGGGGGGACGTGAAGCTTGAAAGTGTCCCGGGAGCTGTGGGGCCGCAGGTGCCTCCGACTGGGAATGGGGAACTGGGAATGGGGGGGGAAGAACTGGGAATGGGGGGGGAAGAACTAGGAATGGGGGGGGGAAGAACTGGGAATGGGGGGGGAAGAACTGGGAATGGGGGGGGAAAGAACTGGGAATGGAGGGGGGAAAGAACTGGGAATGGAGGGGGGAAGGACTGGGAATCGGGGGGGAAAGAACTGGGAATGGAGGGGGGAAAGAACTGGGAATGGGGGGGGGAAGGACTGGGAATGGGGGGGAGGAAGAACTGGGAATGGGGGGGAAAGAACTGGGAATGGGGGGGGGAAGAACTGGGAATGGGGGGGTTTGGCCGGTGCTCCCGGGGTGTCCCCGGTGTCGGGGTTCTGGGAGTCCCGGGAAGGAGCCGCGGGATCCCCGAGCTCTCCCGGTTCCCCGGGAATTCACGGGTCCCCGTGGTGGGATCCCCGGTTCTCGGAGCCCTCCCGGTTCCCCGGGAATTCACGGGTCCCCAGGAGCTCCTCGTGGTGGGCTCCCCGGGATTTCTACCGTCCCGGGACCCCCCGGTTCTCGGGACCCTCCCGGTTCCCCCATCGCTCCCCGTGTCCCGGGCTCCCCGAGCGCTCCCGGTTCCCCGGGAATTCACGGATCCCCTAGAACTCCTCGTGGAGGGCTCCCCGGTTCCCGGAGCCCTCTCGCTTCCCCCAGCGCTGCCCATTCCCGGTATTTCCGAGCTCTCCCGGTTCCCCGAGCTCTCCCCGTCTCGATTCCCGGAGCTTTCCCGGTTCCCCGAACTTTCTCCTCTCCCGGGATCCCCGCTTCTCGCATCCCTCCCGGTTCCCTGAACTTTCTACCATCCCGGGACCCCCTCCCGGTTCCCCCAAATCAGGGGCTCCCCGGTTCTCGGGGACCCTCCCGGTTGTCCCATCGCTGCTTATTCCCGGTATTTCCGAGCTCCCCGCCGGTTCCCCGGTTCCCCGCGGTCGCACCTGCCTGCCCCGCCCCGGGCCCGGGGAGCAGCAGCAGCAGCAGCAGCGGGGAGCAGCGGCCGGTGCCGCTCCGGGGCCATCGCGGTCCGCTCCCGGTGGCGGCTCCGGGCGGGGCACGGGGCGGGGGGGGGGGGGGGGGGGTGGGTGGAGGAGGGCGGGCGCACCTGGCACGGGGGGACGGGGGGCGGGGTCCCCCCCGGGAACAGCTCGGGACACGCCCGGGGAGGCACCGGCACCGCCCCCCCCCGCCGCACCCCGAAACCGGGACAGACACACAAACCGGGACCGAACCCCCAAACCGGGACCGGGACCGACGCCCCCCAAACCGGGAGCGAACCCCCAAACCGGGACCGACCCCCCCCCGCGTCGCACCCCAAACTGGGAGAGGGAATGGACACCCCGAAACCGGGGACAGACACACAAACCGGGACAGACACCCCCCAAACCGGGACCGACCCCTCAAACTGGGACAGACCGCCCCCCCCCAATCCGGGACCGACACCCCCAAACCGGGACTGGGACCGACCCCCCCCAAACCGGGACCGAACCCCCAAACCGGGATCGAACCCCCAAACTGGGACCGAACCCCCCAAACCGGGACCGGGACCGACCCCCACCCAAACCGGGACCGAACCCCCAAACCGGGACCGACATCCCCAAACTGGGACCGAACCCCCAAACCGGGACCGACATCCCCAAACTGGGACCGAACCCCTAAACCAGGACCAACATCCCCAAAACCGGGACCGAACCCCCAAACCGGGATCGAACCCCCAAACCGGGATCGAACCCCCAAACCGGGACCGGGAACCGACGCCCCCCCCAAACCGGTGAGCGAACCCCCCAAACCCGGGACCGACCCCCCCCGCCGTACCCCGAAAGGGGGAGAGGGATGGACACCCTGAAACCGGGACAGACACACAAACCGGGACCGAACCCCCCCCCCAACCCGGGATCGAACCCCCAAACCGGGACCGACCCCTCAAACTGGGACAGACCGCCCCCCCCAACCGGGCAGCCCCCCCACACCGGGACTGACCCCTCTAAACCGGGACCGAACCCCCTAAACCAGGACAGCCCCCCCAACCCCAGCGGGACTGATCCCCTAAACCGGGATACCCCCCCCAAAACAGAGCCCGACCCCCCAAACCGACATCAGGAACCCCGACCCCCCCCCCGGACCCCAGAGTGGGTTCAGGGCCCCATTGCAGCCCCCCACAAAACCAGCGGGGGGGGGGGTGTGGGGGCTTTATAGCCCCATTACAGCCCCAAACCCCCATGTGGGGGGGGTCTCGCCCACTGCAAGCCCCCCCCCTCCAAGCCCCTGGGTGCTGTGGGGACCCCCCCCCGTGTGTGTGCCCCATTGCAGCCCCCCCCAAACTCTTGTGGGGGCTGTGTCTGACCCCCCCCCCCCACTCACCCCCCAAAACTCCGGGGGGGGGTTAGTTATGAATCCCCATCACAGCCCCCCCCCGAAAACCCTTTAAGAGGGGGTGTGTCAGCATGGGGGGGGCCCATTTGACCCCCCTTAATCTCTGGGGGGGGGTCTCTGACCCCATCGCAGCCCCCAGCTCCCCCCTGCCCCATTGCGGGGGGCGGGGGGGGCAAATTTATTTTTGTTGCCCCCCCAGCTCAGGGCAAATCAGGGTAAAGAGGGGGGGGCACCTACAGCCCCCCCCCGGGGGGGGGCAGGGCCTTGAGGGGGTGTCCTGTGGGGCACAGGGGGAGCCTCCCCCCCACCCCAAACCTGCACCATGGGGGCAAGAGGATGCCCCCCCCGCGAAGTTTAGATGCACTCTGGGGGTCTGTGCCCCCCCTCAAAACACTCAGGTAGCACCTATGGGCCAAGGACCCCTTCTCCATGGGGTGGGCAGCCCCCCCTCTTTGCAACCAGGGGGCTGGGACCCCCCTATTGCAACCCCAAAACTATGTAGCCCCCCCCCACCTTGTAACCGGGGGGCTGGGACCCCCCCATTCCAAGCCCCAAAACTATGTAGCCCTCCCACTTTGTAACCATGGGGCTGGAACCCCCCCACTTCCAACCCCAAAACGATGTAGCCCCCCCCCCAATTTGCAATCAGGGGGCTGGGGGACCCCCCCACCCCCCAAAACGCCGTAGCCCCCCCCCTTCCAACCCCCCCAATTCCAAGGCGCAGAGCCAGGCTGGCTTCCAGGATCCTTTATTCCACCCCCCACCCCGGGTTGGGGGGGGGGTTCGCTTCGGAGCCTCCTCACATGGGTTTTGGGGGGGGCCGGGGGGCAGCGCCCTGTGTGGGGGGGGAAGCAGAGGGTGAGGGGTCTGGGGGGGTGTCGTGGCCCCCCCAGACCCCCCCTCCCGGTACGTACGGCGGGGCGGAAGCGCGGGGGGGGCGTGCGGTCCTTGCGGGCCTCGCGGGAGCGGTTCCGAACCACCTTGCTGTGGATGGCGCAGCTCACGCAGTAATGCAGCTTCACGTACAGCTTGGGCAGCACGTAGGCTTGGGGGGGGGGAAAGAGGGGGGTCAAGGGGACCCCGAACCCCCAAACTGCCCCCCTAGTGACCCCCTGTCTTCCCCCTGAAGCCCCCAGCATCACCCGCCTTCCCCTTGAACCTCCCCCCCCCCCCCCCCCCAACCCCAGCACCACCCACCACCTTCCCCCTGAACCTCAAAACAACCCCAGGACCACCCGCCTTCCCCTCGAACCCCCAAAACATCGCCAAGCACCCCCCACTTTCCTACCCCTCAACGCCCCCCCGACACCCCTCAGGGCCCCCTGAATGCCCCTAAAGCCCCCTCAGTGCCCCCCAAAGCCCCCTTAATGCCCCTCAAAGCACCCTAACATCCCACAAAGCCCCATTAATGCCCCCCAAAGCCCCCTCAGTGCCCCCCCAAGCCCTCAATGACCCCTAATGCCCCCCAAAGCCCCCTTAATGCCCCTCAAAGCCCCCCTTATGCCCCTCAAAGCCCCCTAACATCCCACAAAGCCCCATTAATGCCCCCCAAAGCCCCATTAATGCCCCTCAAAGCCCCCTTAATGCCCCCCTAAAGCCCCTCAAAGCACCCTAACATCCCTCAAAGCCCCATTAATGCCCCCCAAAGTCCCCTCAGTGCCCCCTAACAGCCCTCAATGCCCCCTAACACCCCTCTATGCTCTCTCAAAGCCCCCTTAATGCCCCTCAAAGCCCCCTCAATGCTACCCAAAGCCCCCTAACGCCCCTCCAAGCCCCCCAAAGCCCACTTAATGTCCCCCAAAGCCCCCTCAATGCCCCCTAACGCCCCTCCAAGCCCCATCAATGCCCCTTTAAAGCCCCCTCATGGCCCTCAACGCCCCTCAAAGCTCCCTTAATGCCTCCCAAAGCCCCCTTAATGCCCCTTCAAGCCCCATCAATGCCCCTTTAAAGCCCCCTCATGGCCCTTAATGCCCCCCAAAGCCCCCTCAATGCCCCTCCAAGCTCCCTAACGCCCCTCAATGCTCCCTCAATACCCCCTAACGCCCCTCCAAGCCCCCTCAATGCCCCTTTAAAGCCCCCTCGTGGCCCTTAATGCCCCTCAAAGCTCCCTTAATGACTCCCAAAGCCCCCTTAATACCCCTCAATGCCCCCTAATGCCCCTTTAAAGCCCCCTAACGACCCTCCAAGCCCGCTCAATGCCCCCTAACGATCCTCCAAGCCCCATCAATGCCCCTCCAAGACCCCTCAATGCCCCCCAACGCCCCTCCAAGCCCCCTCATGGCCCTTAATGCCCCTCAAAGCTCCCTTAATGCCCCCCAAAGCCCCCTTAATGCCCCCCAAAGCCCCCTTAATGCCCCCCAAAGCCCCTTCAATGCCCCCCAAAGCCCCTTCAATGCCCCCCAAAGCCCTCTCAATGCCCCCCAAAGCCCTCTCAATGCCCCCCAAAGCCCCTCCAAGCCCCCTCAATGCCCCTTTAAAGCCCCCTCATGGCCCTTAACACCCCTCAAAGCTCCCTTAATGCCCCCCAAAGCCCCCTCAATGCCTCTCAAAGCCCCCTAACACCCCCCCAGCCCCTACAGTCGAAGACGCTGGCCTCCGAGATGTCCCTGACGGCGGCCGCCTCCACGATGTTCCTGATGACGAATTTTTTGATGGCCTTGTCCTTGGGGACGCAGCGGGCGCAGTTGGTGCAGCGGATGGGCTGCACGTGCCCGCGGCCCTTCTTGGCGCGCCCGTTGTTCCTCCTTTTCTTCGTCTGGGGAGGGGGGGGAGAAAACATAAACACACACAAGAGAATGAATCTAGGACAACCCCCACAGCCCCCCCAAGCCTGGCAGCCGCTATGAGCCTCCTCTGTGACCCTCCAGCCCCCCCAGAAGATGCCACCCCAGTAGTCCCTGTCCCATTTCAGCTCCAGAGCCCTCCTGCGCCCCCCCCTTTGCCCCATGGGCCCCACCCCCCGACCTACCCGGCCCTGGACCCCCCCACCACCCCCCTCCTCCGACCCCCCCCGCCCCCCTTACCCCATAAGACCCCTCTCAGCACCCTTTGCCCCATAAGGACTCCCCCCGTGTCTCCCCCCATCACACCACATGCCCCCGCCCCCCCCGGGCCCTGAGCCCCCTCGATTCCCCCCCCACCCCGCCCCTCCTGCCCCATCGGGACCTTATCGCTTCCCCCCAGCCGCCCGATCGGAACCCCCGAGCCCCACACGGGCCCTGGGCCGCCCTCCCGGTTCCTCAGGGCCCCCCTGGGCCCCTCCCAGCCGCCCCCAGGGACCCCCGGCCCGCACGGCCCCCACCATGCTCGCTGAGGCGGCGGCGAAAGAAGGGCCGGCATCCACGCCACCGCCCGCTTATATACTATCCCTCCGCCCGGAACCTCCTTCCGCCGCCGCCCTGCCGCCGCCCCGACCCCGCAGAGCCATCCGGCTCGCCTCGCAGCGGCCTCAACAGCGGCAACGAGGCGGGATCGCGGCGGGTTGGGCTGGCGCGGGGCGGCAGAGACGGCGGGAATTGGGGGACTACTTTTTCTCGCCGCGGCGGAGGGGTCGAGCGCGACGCGTGGTGTGAGGTGACCCGCGCGCGGCGCGCGGTGCGTTGTACGTCATCTCCGCGCGCCGCGAGGGGGCTGCTGGGAGATTGAGTTCCGGGGCGCCACGGCGGACTAACGCGTCGCGTGTGACGCCATCACAACGCGCCGCTGGGGCTGCTGGGAGATGTAGTCCTGCGCTATCTAAGCTCTACGGGGTTGGGGGGCAGCGTGGCGCCCCCTCCAAAGCCCCAGAGGGGACCCCAGTGTCCCAGCCCCTTATGGAGGGGTCTCCCCATGTCCTTCCCAGCCCCCCCAGAGCCCCAGAGCGCCCCCTCCCCAGCCCTGAGGGGCTCCCCAGTGTCCCACCCTCTATATAGGGGGGTGTCTCCATGCGTCCTGCCCCCCCAAAAGCTCAAGCGGGGACCCTCGGTGTGTCCCCCCAACCCCTGGGGGGGCACCCCCAGTGTCCTCATAACAGAGGGGCCCCCCAGCGTCCCTCACGGGGGTCCCCATTGTCCCACTCCTTAGGGGGTGGGTCCTAGTGCCACCCCCCTCCACCTCCCTATAGGGAACCCCCAGTGTCCCCCAACCCTGGGGTGGGATCCCCACTCTCCTGGCCCCCTCCAAGCCTCCATAAACAGGGAATGTGGGGGTCCTGGCCCCCCAAATCCCCCCCCATAGAATTGAAGCGGGGAGGTGGGGGGGGGAGGCGTTAAATTACTCCGGTTTATTTATAACAGACCTTCAGCCAGTACAGTACAAAACTTACAGTAGTAGATCTCGTTACACAAATAGGTAATTACAATATCTTACAGATACAAAAGCTCCTGCGGTCACGGGGGGGGGGGGGGAGGGGGCAAAGGGGGGGGTCCAAAAGCGAGTGGAACCTCACGAAAAAGGGAAAAAAAACCCAAAGACGACAGCAAAGCCATAAACGCTCTACAACTGAAAACTCGTTGGGGAGGGCAGGGGGGGCCGGGGTATTGCACATCCTCGTTTGTTCAGACATCTGATTAAAAAATAGAGATATTTACAGGGGGGAAAAAGCGACCGGGAGGGTTACAAAATTCCTACATTTTCGGTTTAGACTCTTTAACAGCGAAAAAAAAGAAAAGAGACGGAAAGAAAAAAAGAAAAACCAACCCTCAGAGCACTGAGAAAGGGGCAAAGCCTCCAGGAAAAAAATAGAAAACCCCTTTTTTTAGGGGTTTTTTTTTTTGTGCTCGGGGTTGGGGTTGTCCCGCCGGGAAGGGGAAAGCAGGAGAAGAAGGAATAAAAGGGGTTGGGGAGGGAGGGGAGGGCGTCGGGGCAGCCGAGCGGCCGCCGCTGAGGTGTTTGTGTCCGTAGAAAAAAAGAGAAAAAAAAAGGATCAGCCTTTGGTTTTGGACCTCAGGAACGCCCGGGGCGGCTGAGGGGCGCTTTATGCATCCTGGGTGGGAAGCGGGATCCCGGCGGGGCTTGGGGAGCCACCGCAGCCCCGGATTCACGCTTCATTTTTGGTTCTAGCGGCCGGGTCTCGGCCCCGAAAAATCCCTTCGGGCTGGGAAACCAGCCCTGGGGGGTCCCCAGCTCCGGACCTTTTGGTGGTTTCGCTGGGGAAAACCAACCGGCTGGTGGTAATCGGCCTCCCGGGAGCTCACCGGGAGCGCTGGCGAAGCTCCAGTCGCGCGCGAGCAAGAGAGAAACGACGGCGGCTCACGGAAAGACGGTGCCGATCGCCGGGAAACGCCGGTGGGAGCAGCCGGGGGGTCCGGGCTGGGGGTCCCGTGGAGCAGCAGCGTGAGCTGGAGATCGCGGTCTGTGCCGAGGAGGAGGAGGAGACACCATCGCCCTGGCTCGTCGTTCCTTCATTTTAGCCGGATAGCGCTCCGGCCACGGTGGGAAAAGGGGGTTCCTGCTTTCCGCTCCGTGATTCGGACTCGTTAAAGCTCGGGGAGGGGGGGTCACGGCACACGGAGCGGGGAACCCCGTGGGATTTTAGCACCGAATGTGAGGTTCGAGCGGCCCGCGAGCGCCAACGGAAAGGGCTCGGAGCTCAGGCCGGGAGAGAGAAGTCTCAGAAATTCAAGTGAGACTTTGAGGGAAAGGGGGAAAACGCAAAAAAAAAAAAGAGATTTATAAAAAGAGAAACTAAGCGGCTCAATAAATAACAGAGGGAGGGGAGAGGAGGGGGGAAAAGCACAAAAAAGTCTGTTAATACTTAAATAACTCCGTTTATAAAAAGGCAAATCGTTAAGAGCTCCCCTCGCCGGGGCCGGTTTGTGGTTTTTTGTTTTTTTGTTTTTTTTTAGTTATTAATTTTTTTTTTAAATATTTTCATAGCCAAAGTCAGTGCAAAGGAGTAGAAAAGAAAAACCAACAGTTCCGAGCCCGGAGGGTGGAGGGGCCGAGCCAGAGCCAGAGGAGGAGCGGGAGGGGATGAGGAGGAAGGAAAAAAAGGGTATTTTTAACCGACTTTATGCTCGCCCCGCACTATGTGAGAGGAGAACTCGTACCGGTCCTGGCTGTGGTGGCCACAGATGTTGCATTCGAAAGGGTCTCTGAAGCCGTGGCAGCCCATGTGGATGGTGAACATGACGTGGTCCAGGAAAAGGATGCGGCAGTGCTCGCATTTGAAGGCTCTGATCTGCTCGCCCTCCTCGTTCAGCACCCGCAGGATTTCTTTGGCGGCGCTGGGGGTGGAGCGGGCGGCCGGGGGCCCCTCCGGCACCTTGGGGTCCTCTTTGGCGTAAGCCGGGCTCTGGCGGCTGCCGGCGCAGTTCGCCGGCGGCAGCTGCGAGCTCCGCTCTTCGTGGTTACTCTCCGTGTCCGTCGAGTCCTGGCAGCCGTTGGTGGGCGAAGCGCCTTGGTCCCGAGCCCGGAACGCAACCGGGACCCCGTCCGGCACGTCCTCGTGGCCCTCGGCGGCTTCTCGGCTCGGCGGCATCTCCAGCCGGCCCGGCAAGGGTTGGATTTGGGTGTAGACGGAGCTGATGACGGGGGTGACCTCCGAGATGCAGTTTGTGGGGGGCAGGCGGAGGGGGCGAAGATGCTCCCCGCCCATCATGGAGAGGGAGCTGCCGTACGAGGGGTCCAAGGGGTGGTGGGCCGAGACCATCTCCACGTCCTTCTCGAAGCCGGAGTTCACGTCGAAAGGGAGATCCGAGAGGGCGAATCGCATCTGCTTCTCCCCTGCCGGGAAGGAAAACGAAGTCGGAACGGGGAAATTTGGATTTGGGGGGCACATCTGGCCTCCCCAAAGTCTTCTCCCTCCCCAAACCCACCACGTCCAGAGACCGGAGGTGCTGTGGGAACACAAGCCGCGTGCCCAAGGATGGAATCCCAGTTCCCCAAGGATGGAATCCCAGTTTCCCGAGGATGGAATCCCAGTTTCCCGAGGATGGAACCCCAGTTCCCCGAGGATGGAATCCCAGTTGGGCTCCAGAGGCTGCCCCGCTCCCTCCTCTCTCGTTCGCCACGCGGATCCCTTACCCACGAATTTCTGAGGCGTTGATCGCTTCCGTTTGGTGAGGCTGTTAGCCAGCCGGTCAATAAACGTGGGCCGATCAGACGAGGGGTGAAGCAGGGAATCCGGCACCATCTCCAGGTCTCGCATCTCGTCACCTGGCAAGAGAAGAGAAGGGAAACCCGGCTGAGCCGGCAACCGCAAGATGCTGCGCCCGAGGCCGGAGACTCCACAGCTCCGGGCGCGTCGCTCCTGCCCTCTGCCAGCTGGGATGAACCTATGGAAAAGCTGCCGGGCTGCCCGCTCCAGAGCTTACCCCGCGGGTGCCTCGGTCGCAGGGCAGCGCCGGCAGCCGCGTCGCCTCCCTCCTTCATCGAGCTGCACCCGCTCCTGCCGCTTTGGGGGAGAGGAGCCGGCTTCAAGGGATGGAAGAGCCCTCGCTCCCCTTGCTGGCTCTCAACCCCCTCCAGGAGAGCCCTCGCTGCTGGCAAGGGCAGCTCCGACGATGCCGTGCCCCGCGGGTTACGGATCATCCGGTAAAAGCACGCGGGTAGCCGTAACCAGTGACGCTCGCTGTGAGCACCGGCAGCTCTGGAGGGACCAAGTTCAGCTCCAAAAGGATGTGGAGCCAAAAAGGCTTCGGCGTTGGCCAGAGGCTCTGTCCGCAGGCTCCGGAGAGGAGCCAGAAGCTGCTTCGATGCCACGCGGTGCCCGGCTCGCCCGCAGGGTAAATCCCCCGCACCGCGGTGTCGTCGCTGTGTTCCGGTACTTGTGGAAAACGCCCTCGGAAGTTCTCGCATCAGAAATACGGGACAGGGGTTTGTTGCCACTCAAGGGGGTTTGGAATCTGGCGGGTGGCGAAGGGAGGAAGGGGGGAACACTTGGTATTTGGTGGAAGCGTGGATCTGCTGGAGGGTTGGGAGGCTCCAAAGGGATCGGAACAGGTTGGATCCATGGGCTGAGACCAACGGCAGGAGGGTTAACGAGGCCAAAGGCCGGGTCCTGCCCCTGGGGCACAACAACCCTGAGCAGCTCCAGCCTAGGAGAAGTCTGGCTGGAAAGTGCCTGGAGGAGAAGGACCTGGGGGTGTTGGTTGAACAGGAGCCAGCAGGGGCCCAGGGGGCCAAGAAGGCCAAGGGCATCTTGGCTTGGATCAGACCCGGTGTGGCCAGCAGGGCCAGGGAGGTTCTTCTCCCTCTGGCCTCGGCCCTGGGGAGACCGCTCCTCGAATCCTGGGGTCAGTTCTGGCCCCTCCCCACAAGAAGGATGTTGAGGCTCTGGAGCGAGTCCAGAGAAGAGCAAGGAAGCTGGTGAGGGGGCTGGAGAAGAAGAGGAGCGGCTGAGAGAGCTGGGGGGGTTTAGGCTGGAGAAGAGGAGGCTGAGGGGAGACCTCATTGCTCTCTGCAACTCCCTGAGAGGAGGTTGTGGAGAGGAGGGAGCTGGGCTCTTCTCCCAAGGGACAGGGGACAGGACGAGAGGGAATGGCCTCAAGCCCCACCAGGGGAGGGTCAGGCTGAACATCAGGAAGAAATTTTTCCTGGAAAGGGTGATTGGTCCCTGTCCGAGGCTGCCCAGGGAGGGGGTTGAGTCCCCTTCCCTGGAGGGGTTTAAGGGCCGGGTGGACGAGGTGCTGAGGGACATGGGTTAGTGATTGATGGGAATGGTTGGACTCGATGATCCGATGGGTCTTTTCCAACCTGGTGATTCTATGATTTATGGGTGTTGGCAGCATTAACCACAGCACCTTCCATCCCAGCATCAGGCAGCACTGTGGCAGCACCCCTTTTTCTAACAGCAACGACATCCCCAGAGAGGGGGCTGGAAAACGTCCCTGCACCCCGTTTCCCACCCTGCTGGGCTCCCGATGCTGCTCTGGTCACTCCTCGGCACTGACCTTGCTGGCCGGGCAGCGGCTGCGGCTCGGCGCTGAGGCTCTGCAGGTAGCTGTGGCAGCGCTCCTTGTGCTCCTCCAACGTGCTCTGCTGCTTGTAGCTTCGGCCGCAGTAGTTGCACTTGTAGGGCTTGCCGACCGTGGGGGAGGAGACTGCAAAACAGAGAAATTGGGGTTTGGCTGGAAGAGCAGACGTAGCCCGCGCTGAGGAAAAAGCCGGACGGGCACCGACGGCAGAGAAAAAGCAGCAGGAATCGCTGGATGCTCCTGTTTGATAGACAAGGAGCTATGAAAATAGATCCTCGCTTGGCCAAACATTGCAACCAAACCATCCCAGACCTGGTCTCACCTCTGCTCCCAAGCCACCAGTGACCTCCAGAGAAACCCTCCTATGGGAAAACCCGATGGCAAAGCCAAGATTTAAGGAGAGCAGGTGCAAAATTCAAATTGTTTGAGCAATTCCAAGTGTTTCTTCTCCCACCAGATGCTCGCAAGACTCCGGTTTATTCTCATCCCTCCCAATTTTCTCAGCTTCTGACTGAAAGTCACCAAAGCCACCCAAGGGCGGCGTTCGGCCTTGCTGGACGGCAACTGGCCAACAAAGGAGAGCGGCTACCGCATAACGTGGGGCTGAAGATGCTCCTCGCGGTGAGCTGTGCACAGCAGGTCCTCATCTTGGCACACTAGAACCTCATCCATGTGTGCCAGAACCTCATCCATGCACACCAGGACCTCTTCCATGCATACCAGAACCTCATCCATCCACACCAGGACCTCATCTATGCAGGCCAGGACCTCATCTGTGTGTCAGAACCTCATCCACGCACACCAGGACCTCATCCACGCACGCCAGGACCTCATCCACGCACGCCAGGACCTCATCTGTGTGCCAGGACCTCATCCGTGTACGCCAGGACCTCATCCTAGGATACTGAGCGGTGGAGCCAAGCCCTGCCAGGGATGGGGTCATGGTGGCCAGGAGGAGGCCATGAGATGTTGCCCTTCCCCTTGATCATAGAATCGTTAGGTTGGAAAAGACCTTTGAGATCATCAAGCCCAACCATCCCTGTCCACTACTAAATGATAGCCCTGAACACCTCATCTCCCCAGCTGATAGGTGCCTGAGAATCCTCTTGGCGAAGAAATCTTTCTTGATGTCCAATCTGAACCTGCCTTGGGGCAAGTAGAGGCTGTTTCCTCTCGTCCTATCACGTTGAAGAGACCAACATCCACCTCTCCACGACCTCCTCTCAGGGAGTTGCAGAGAGCAATGAGGTCTCCCCTCAGCCTCTTCTTCTCCACGCTAAACCCCCCCAGCTCTCTCAGCCGCTCCTTGTAATCCTTGTTCTCCAGCTCCGTTCCCTTCTCTGGACTCGCTCCAGAGCCTCAACATCCTTCTTGTGGGGAGGGCCCAGAACTGACCCCAGGATTCGAGGAGCGGTCTCCCCAGGGCCGAGGCCAGAGGGAGAAGAACCTCCCTGGCCCTGCTGGCCACGCCGGCTCTGATCCAAGCCAAGATGCCCTTGGCCTTCTTGGCCCCCTGGGCCCCTGCTGGCTCCTGTTCAACCAACCCCCCCAGGTCCTTCTCCTCCAGGCACTTTCCAGCCAGACTTCTCCTAGGCTGGAGCTGCTCAGGGTTGTTGTTCCCCAAGCGCAGGACGCGGCATTTGGCCTCATTAGACCTCATCCCATCGGTCTCAGCTCACTGGTCCATGTCATGGTCCTTGCGTCTGGCTCGGGGAGGAGCTGCCACCTCTGCCACCCGCCTGGACGGGGCTCGCACTGTTCCTGTCAGCTTTTCGGGGCGGTTTAGGGGATTTTGCAGTTTGCGGTTTAACCTTTAACTGCTTTTGAAAAATAACACGCTTTCAGGCTGTAGGTGAATTCGTGTTTGCTCTCCGCTCCGGCTTCGTCACCTGGATTCGCATGAAGTGTTTTTGCACTGTGGCGAGAAGGCAGGGTCGGCACCTCCTCCTGCTGGGGCCGGATCCTGCCCCAGCGGCACCGCAGCAGATCCACAAGTTCTGGGTTGGAAATCCATCCGGAGAAGCCGGTGACAAGCGCAGCTCTCCCTTCCAGCCTCCCGAGCACGGCCACAAAGATGTGTTAGGAATCGGTTCCTCAAATCCAGCAATCAGATGGAGGAGCCTTGGCTCCGAATTCCATGACATCCCATTAATCTCCATCGCTCACTCAGCTTTTCGAGTCCGAGAGGCAGAATCCTCTCCCTCCCTGCTGGTTTTGTTGCTTTGGATGCAGCCCGGGACACGGTTGGTTTCTGGGCTGCAAGCACACACGCTGCTGGCTGAGGTTGAACTTTTCATCTCCCAGCATCCCAGGTTCTTCTCCTCAGGGCTGCTCCCAACCTGTCCTCCACCCATCCTGGATTTATGCTGGGATTGCCCTGATCCAGGAGCAAGAACTTGCCGTGTTGAACTTCATGAGGTTCGCAGAGTCCCACCTCTCCAGCCTGGCCAGTTGCTTCTGGATCCATCCCTTCCTCCTGGATGGGAGACCTTCTCTCTGGATCCATCCCTTCCTCCTGGATGGGAGACCTTCTCTCTGGATCCATCCCTTCCTCCTGGATGGGAGACCTTCTCTCTGGATCCATCCCTTCCTCCCTTCCCTCTGGATCCATCCCTTCCTCCCTTCCCTCTGGATCCATCCCTCCCCTCTGGATCCATCCCTCCCCTCTTGGATAGGAGACCTTCTCTCCGGATCCATCCCTTCCCCCTGCATGGGTAGACCTTCTCTCTGGATCCATCCCTTCTCTCCAGCTCCATCCTTTCCCCCTGGATCCACCCCTTCCCTCCAGACCCATCCCTGCCCTCCAGGGTGTCGATGGCACCGCGCAGCCTGGTGTCACCATCAAGCTTGCTGAGGATGCCCTCGATCCCACTGCCCACGTCTCCACCAAAGCTGTTAAGATGTTTATCCCTCTCCAAGAACTTCACCCCTTACCCCCGACAGGCACTCGACTCTCACACAGCCTCGATCTCCAACTCCTAACGCGAACGAGGGGCTAACCAAGGTCTGTTTAGACCCCACGAAGCTCTTCCCCAGCGCGATTCCCAAACCGCGAGCGTGGGGACGCTCTCCTCGCCACGGGAGCAAAGTTTCTGCTGCCCAAGCACAACAAACGACGGCTCCTTCCAAGGGGAACGCTGGCCTCATGGATTTACAGGGCTACGAGGATGGTCCTGGGGGAGCGGCGCTTGTCCCTGCCGCCCTGGGTGTGGGTTGCAGCCTCTGATCTATTCCGAGCGGCGCAGCCCGTTTGATCTGGGTTTGAATCCTTCACTTTTTTTGGACAGCGCGTCTTCCAAGATGAAAGCCTCGCGTCCCTCATGGGGACAGCATGAAACACGCGCCTCTACTTAAAGCAGAGGGAGGGAGAGCCGGGCCCCGCTGCCTTCCACCCGGTACAGCAGCTGCGAGACTTTCGTCTGTGAAATCCACATTAAATGAAGGTTTTTCTGAGTAATTAGCTCCCAGAAAGGCTAATTTGCGTTTGATATGTTGTGAGGCTCCGTCCCATTTCTGGGGCTCTTGGTTGAAGGACTCTGGGCAACCCTTTGCGTGCCGGGCAGCGGGGAGATGCCCAGGAGGTGATCAGGAATCAGAGAATCACCAGGTTGGAAGAGACCTACAGGATCATGGAGTCCAACCATCCCCATCAATCACTAACCCATGTCCCTCAGCACCTCGTCCACCCGTCCCTTAAACCCCTCCAGGGAAGGGGACTCAACCCCCTCCCTGGGCAGCCTCGGACAGGGATCAATCACCCTTTCCAGGAAATATTTTTTCCTAATGTCCAGCCTGACCCTCCCCTGGTGGAGCTTGAGGCCATTCCCTCTCGTCCTGTCCCCTGTCCCTTGGGAGAAGAGCCCAGCTCCCTCCTCTCCACAACCTCCTCTCAGGGAGTTGCAGAGAGCAATGAGGTCTCCCCTCAGCCTCCTCTTCTCCAGGCTAAACCCCCCCAGCTCTCTCAGCCGCTCCTCTTCTTCTTCAGCCCCTTCCCCAGCTCCGTTCTCTTCTCTGGACTCACTCCAGAGCCTCAACATCCTTCTTGTGCTGAGGGGCCCCAAAACCCCCACCCCAACAGAGGGGACAGGGAGGGTTTAAACAGAATGGAGACTTTCCCACTGGGATTCTCCGCTCCTGAAGGTTCTTTTCCAAAATCCAGGAGCTGCTCTGCTCCAGAGCACCCATCCCGTGCCTTTAAGTCCTTGTCCACGACACCCAGGGATGGAGGATGCCAAAGCCCAAGATGTTGCGTGGCTCAGTGCCGGCTCGCAGTGGCCGGAGGCAGAGGAGAGGAAGATGGATGATGCTGATCGCTCCAGACTGAAGAATTCATCGGGAGAGCTGAAGGCCTTGAGGCGAGCGGCTGTGGCTCAGCTGGTGATCCAGAGCCGGGCTGGCCCTGGTGCTCCTCACCCTCCGAGCTGGGTGGGAGGAGACACAGATGCTCTTTGCTCTCCAGAGCTAAAGACACAAGGGATTCTACCCCAACTGCCGCCTTCTTGGGGGTTTTATCCTCTTAGAGATAAGGAAAGAATGTGGGGAAAGGATTTCCTTGGCATCTCTCCCCATTAACTGGCAGAGCCCGAGGCTGTTGACCTCACCTCACCTGCTCCTTAAACAGACTCTTTCCCAATCACCTCGGCAGTGGAAACGCCACCGGTGCCGTGTCCTGGCTGGGCTGGAAAACCAGACAAGAGACCAAAACGATTTGGCACCAAGGAGCAGCTTGGTCCCTTGGCAGCGGGGATGTCCAGAGATAAAACACAAGAGATGGTAAGCTCCCGCAAATCCCAAAACCTCCTCCCGTGCAGACATCAGGCAAGAGCCAACAGCCCCGATCCAGGCTTGGCGACCTGCTCTGGTGGCCAAAGGCCTGCACGCCCCTCCAGCTGCTCCCAGAAGGGCTCAGGTGCTGGGGAGAGACCACAAACTCCCAAAAGAAACAGCAGAGTGAGAAGATTCACCCACAGCGAGACAGGAGCTGAACCCTGGAGCATCCCACCCTCCTGCTGGGAAGAGCACAGGGCAGGAACCTAAAGGGAGTTGGGGGTCCTGGATCGGGCTACGAGGGGGCAACAAAGTCCTGGCTTCTGCTAGGAGGAGAAAAAGCTCTTTGGGGAGCGGTTTCTTGCCCCAAGGAAGCACACGGCACCCATTTCCAGGCAGCACTCAAAGTTTGGAGCAGAGTTTGCAGGTGTTCAGAGCAAACGCCGCGCCCCAGCCCACAGAATCGTAACACCCACCCCTGGTCCCCGGCAGCCGTGACATCACGGAACGGGAGGGTAGAAACCACAGCTCAAATGTCACATTCGGAAAGGACGATGTCAAAACAAGAGACAAACGAAACCCACGGGGCTGGGGCCAGGCGCGCCCAGGGCGGGACCCTTCTCGGCTCAATAAAATCTATTAAACATTTATCTTTGTGCAAGAGGGAGATGGCAAAACCCTGCGAGAACGAGCACCGAGCGGCACAGAGCCTGCAGGTTCCTGCACCATTAATCAGACACCACGACAGCGCCCACAGCACGTGCCTCGCCCTCGGCAGGTTAGAAAAGAATCACCAGGTTGGAAGAGACCCACCGGATCGAGTCCAACCATTCCCATCAATCACTAACCCATGGCCCTCAGCACCTCGTCCACCCAGCCCTTAAACCCCTCCAGGGAAGGGGACTCAACCCCCTCCCTGGGCAGCCTCGGACAGGGACCAATCACCCTTTCCAGGAAAAATGTTTTCCTAATGTCCAGCCTGACCCTCCCCTGGTGGAGCTTGAGGCCATTCCCTCTCGTCCTGTCCCCTGTCCCTTGGGAGAAGAGCCCAGCTCCCTCCTCTCCACAACCTCCTCTCAGGCAGTTGCAGAGAGCAATGAGGTCTCCCCTCAGCCTCCTCTTCTCCAGCCTAAACACCCCCAGCTCTCTCAGCCGCTCCTCTTCTTCTTCAGCCCCTTCCCCAGCTTCCTTGCTCTTCTCTGCACTCGCTCCAGAGCCTCAACATCCTTCTTGTGGGGAGGGCCCAGAACTGACCCCAGGATTCGAGGAGCGGTCTCCCCAGGGCCGAGGCCAGAGGGAGAAGAACCTCCCTGGCCCTGCTGGCCACGCCGGGTCTGATCCAAGCCAAGATGCCCTTGGCCTTCTTGGCCACCTGGGCCCCTGCTGGCTCCTGTTCAACCAACACCCCCAGGTCCTTCTCCTCCAGGCACTTTCCAGCCAGACTTCTCCTAGGCTGGAGCTGCTCAGGGTTGTTGTGCCCCAAGGGCAGGACCCGCCATTTGGCCTCGTTAACCCTCCTGCCGTTGGTCTCAGCCCATGGATCCAGCCTGTTCAGATCCCTTTGGAGCCTCTGGACCCTCCAGCAGATCCAGCTTCCACCCAGCTTAGTGTCATCTGCAAACTTGCTCAGGGTGCACTCAATGCCTTCATCCAGGTCACTGATAAAGACACTGAACGGGGCTGGAGCCACCACTGAGCCCTCGTTGGCTCGGAACGCAGCCGATCCAAGAGCCAGTTTGGCCGCTGTTGGTTTAGAGATCACAGTTGGCGCTTTCAGAGCCAGGTTCGCTCCCCTGGTTTTGTACCATCCCCACCTATTCCCCGGGTGCCGCCTCCTCTCTTCCCGGCCGGAGCACCCACCGGAGTGTGTTCGCAGGTGGCCGGTGAGCGCGTCCCTCCTGCGGCAGGCGTAGTTGCAGAAGGGACACTTGAAGGGCTTCTCGCCGGAGTGCAGCTTGATGTGGCGCAGGAGGTTTCCCTTCTGGGTGAAGGAGGCTCCGCACTGGTTGCAGTGGAAGGGCCTTTCTCCTGCAAAACCAGAGCTGGGAGTGAAACTCCTGGTGCAAAGCATTTTGGAAGCCTGCAGAGGAGCACCAGCAGCCCAGGAGATCAGGAGCACTCATGGGTTTGGCACAGCTGGGTATGTTTGGGAGGGAAAGAATCATAGAATCACCAGGTTGGAAAAGACCCACCGGATCATCGAGTCCAACCATTCCCATCAATCACCAACCCATGTCCCTCAGCACCTCGTCCACCCGGCCCTTAAACCCCTCCAGGGAAGGGGACTCAACCCCCTCCCTGGGCAGCCTCGGACAGGGACCAATCACCCTTTCCATGAAAATTGTTTTCCTAATGTCCAGCCTGACCCTCCCCTGGTGGAGCTTGAGGCCATTCCCTCTCGTCCTGGCCCCTGTCCCTTGGGAGAAGAGCCCAGCTCCCTCCTCTCCACAACCTCCTCTCAGGGAGTTGCAGAGAGCAATGAGGTCTCCCCTCAGCCTCCTCTTCTCCAGCCTAAACACCCCCAGCTCTCTCAGCTGCTCCTCTTCTTCTCCAGCCCCCTCCCCAGCTTCGTTGCTCTTCTCTGGACTCGCTCCAGAGCCTCAACATCCTTCTTGTGGGGAGGGCCCAGAACTGACCCCAGGATTCGAGGAGCAGTCTCCCCAGGGCCGAGTCCAGAGGGAGAAGAACCTCCCTGGCCCTGCTGGCCACGCCGGGTCTGATCCAAGCCAAGATGCCCTTGGCCTTCTTGGCCACCTGGGCCCCTGCTGGCTCCTGTTCAACCAACCCCCCCAGGTCCTTCTCCTCCAGGCACTTTCCAGCCAGACTTCTCCTAGGCTGGAGCTGCTCAGGGTTGTTGTGCCCCAAGGGCAGGACCCGGCGTTTGGCCTCGTTAACCCTCCTGCCGTTGGTCTCAGCCCATAGATCCAGTCTGTTCAGATCCCTTTGGAGCCTCCTGACCCTCCAGCAGATCCACACTTCGACCTCCAGCCTGGGAAACTCCAGAGCTGCTCCTGGAGCCTGGATGTAACCAGGAAAAACCACCTAATCCCACTTTTCCAGACCTTCCCTCACCACCACCATCCCCAGGGGCAGCACCTCGGAGTGTCCACCTCCCACAGGATCCGTTTCCCCCAGAAATTCGCTTCCCTGGAGCCCATCCCGCCCTGGCCGGCGGCGTCGGGGCTGCCACTCACCGGTGTGGCTGCGTTTATGCACCATCAGCACGTTGGGGCCGATGCAAACCATCCCGCAGATATCGCACTTGAGTTTGCCGTTGGGGAGGCGAATGCCGCCGGGCGAGTGCGGCTCCTGGCCAGTCCCGTCGCAGTAGCCCAAGGGCTCCGAGAGCGAGTCCTCCACGATGACGCTGTCCTCTTTCTCCAGCATCCGCTCGTCCTGCGACAGCAGCCGGCTGCCCTCCTCATCGCTGTACATCTCCACCTTGATGGAGTTCGCTGCGGGGAAAAGCAGAAAAAGACGAGGCACGGTCAGCGGAGAAACAACTCGAGGGTTGAAGGCGGCTTCGGGCAGGACTTACTCCTAAAAGGCAAACCGGCACGCGCTAAGTGATGGGTTTGAGGCAAACGTGCGTCCTCTCGCTCTGTCGAGAGCTCGGGAAGCGCCACCGAGCAGGGATCACGCGAGGTCACGGGCTGGACGGCTGCTTTGCACACCCTGAAGGTTGCTGCTCCGCGTCTCGCCTGGTGAGGACACGAGCTGAAGGGGAAACCACTCAGTTCCCTGGATTCAAGAGGCACAGGGGGAAAGAAAACCCGCTCGTGCTTTCAAAGTGCTGCGGAGGAAGCAAAGACACCGAGTTTGGACTCAAAATCAGAAGGTGCCAGCACAAGAGCCTAATGGATTCTCAGTAAATCCAGGCTCAGCTGCTTCCCTGCATGTTTCCATCTTTGCCACAAGAGTCAGGATCTCCCAGCTCCCCAGAGGGAGGAAAACGCAAGCGAAGGGGCCAGGGCTGCCTGGGAACCCGCAGCTGCCCCGGGCTCCCTGTGGGCAGCTCCTTCCCTCGGCTGCAGGAATCACAGCGGATTTTGGGACGAGAGGAACACGCAGACACCTGCTGAGCAGCATCCAGAGGGTGAAAACCCCAAGAAAGCTTGTGTGGAATCAGGGAAAGGGACGTGAGTGGCGACAGGGAGCAGGGAAAGGCCTGGAGCAAAGGTCTCTGGTCCCAGGAAGATGCCGAGCGAGGGCAGGAGCTGCAGGAACGGTGCTGCCGGAGCCCCTGGAGCTGGATGATGGGGGGGCACGGGGAGGTTTGCTGCAGCCCCCAGGTTTCCCTCCCCGTTTCTACCTTTCCTTCCTCCTGCGGCATCAGGAGCGGAGCCTGGCAAGGGGATGCGCCAGCCCTGACCTACATTCCCGGCTGCTCTAATGATCTGTGGAATGCCACAAATCAAACACTCCCGGAGAAGCCGGGCGACCGCTCTGCTCCCTGCCAGCGAGCTGCAGCCCCGCGAGACCCAGAGACGAAGGACGGGTGGGGGAAAGCTTCTCCCTCTCCTCCCCTCCTGAGGAACTCGTTCACCTGGATCCTGCACAATTCCTCCCCTGAGCCAAGGCGCGAAGCCCTCGTCCCACCGCGCGATGCCAGCGGTACCCGCGCTGCTGCTGGGACACCCGCAGCCAAAGTCGCCTCTTTGGAAAGCAAGTCTTTAAAGGATCAGACTGGGAAGTTTCCTCCCACTTTAAGGCATCACCAGCAGCCCAGAGAGTGAGGGAATCCCCTGCGGAGGCTCCTCGGCTGGTTGCACTCACTACTTGCTCCTGTAGTGCTGGTCCCAGTAGGATGGAGAGCGATGCTGCTGGAGTCGAATCCAGGTCCCCCGTACGGCCGTGCTCCAAGCAAATATTTACAGAATCCCTTTCAATATCAGATTCTTATTTTTTTCCATTTAAAGCAGGAGGCTCTTCCCAATCCCTTAAGAGGAGAACTGTGGGGGCCGGAGGGAACTGAACTTTCTGTACACAAAGGAGGCTCCGTTGCTGCCCGGAGGGTGGGAGATTGCGGAGTCCAAGCTGGAGACGGGCGTGAGAACGGAGCAGGCTGAGCGCGGCCACACGGAATCCCAGCAGCTCCCAGAGCCGGGGCTGATTCGACCCCTGGGGCTCGTGCACAACTTTGTGAGCAGGGCCGGGAACGCCATCAGGCACCAGCTAAAGGGATTCGGGAGAGCTGTGGTAACATCCCGAGGGCCAAACCACGAGGAGGACGTGACCTGGGGGTTCCGAATAAACTCTCGCATCGGCTGAGGGGGTTGGGGATGATCCTTCCTGGTGGGGTTCGGATCGCTTACCGGGCGAGAAGGATGAGTGAACACTGGAGAGCGGATGGGGCAGCAGAAAGATGGTCCCAGGCTGGTGGAGACTCACGCCTCCTGCTCCCCTAGGAAGGAGCTCGGCCAAGGAGCTCGGCCAGCCCCGTTTCTCTCCCCTCCCGCCTCCGGCAGGGCAAGCAGGAGGCTCTGGCTCTTCCCCAGAGCTGGGTCCAGCTTTGGAGTGGGGATTAACGAGGAGCAGCAGCATGGAAGTGATTCAACCGAGACTGCGTGAGGTTTATGGCTGGATGAAAAGCCCAGGAATTCTGGCTCTCGCTGCCCTCTTTCCCTTCCTGGATCCTGGCGACAGACAATGCCGCGGCCCAGGGAGGCTCCGGGCAACGGGAGCCGTGCCTACCCCCGGCCCTGGCACTCGCTGGCACTCACATTCCGGCTCCCGAGCCACCGGCTGGGAGGAGGCTCGGCCGCTGGAGCATTCCTGGGGGGAGCAGGATTGGATTTCTCCGCTGGCTGGTGCCACACGCTCCCCTGGGAGCATCCAGGAGCCTCGGCACGGACAGACGCCTCCGTGCGCAAACACCAAGTGAAAAGCTCTCTCTGGGTGGAAGGAGCTGCCGGGATGCGTTGACGTTTGCTGCGCTCTGATTTTCTGCTTGGGGTTTTTATTTTCTTCTCCCATTCCCCTGGGGACTTGGTTGTTTTTTTTGGTTTTTTATTTTTTTCCTGGGCATAGAAGGGAGCCAACTATTGTTCCGTGATTCTCCTTTCAGACCCGACGCGGAGCCCGGCCGCGCCAGAGAAGCCGCTGCTGGCGGAGCAGGTTATGTAATTTTCTCGCTCCTCTGGGGCACGACGCTCGCTGGATGAACCAGCTGGGAAGTCAGCTCGGATCAGAGGCAAAGCCATCACCGGCGTCCTGCGTTAAAGGGGAAGGGATCGTTATTGTCCCCTCAGTCGCTCCACGTGCTCTGTTCCTTTTGCTTCTCCTCAAGCAAAAAAAAAAAGATGCGTTACCTCTTGGAAGGGTCCTGGGGGAAAAAGCCGGGGTTGTGTTTCTTCCCAGAGTTCCCAAGCGTCTTCAGAGGGCAAACATGAAATAAATCCTAGAATTATGGAATCCTGGAGTGGGTTGGGTTGGACGGGACCTCAAAGCCCATCCAGTTCCACCTCTGCCATGGGCAGGGACACCTCCCACTGGATCAGGGGCTCCAAGCCCCATCCAACCTGGCCTGGAACCCCTCCAGGGATGGGGCAGCCACCACTGCTCTGGGCAACCTGGGTCTCCTCGCCCTCACAGCAAAACATTCCTTCCTGAGATCTCATCTCAATCTCCCTTCTTTCACCTCAAAACCATTCCTCCTCATCCTCTCCCTGCACTCCCCTCATCAAGAGCCCCACCCCAGCTTTCCTGGAGCCCCTTTCAGTCCTGGAAGCCGCTTTGAGGTCTCTTCGGAGCCTTCTCTTCTCCAGGCTCAACAATCCCAGCCTGTCTTCGTACAGGAGGTGCCCCAGCCCTCGGATCATCTCCGTGGCCTCCTCTGGACCCACTCCAACAGCTCCGTGTCCTTCCTGTGCAAGGAATACAAGGGAAAAAAGGCAGCGGAGCGAATTCCCAATGCTGCCTCATCCAGAAACTTCATAGTCCAGGTTTGTTTTATCCTGGTTAAGGCAGGACAGCCTCCAAACGCCACGACCTCCTGAGCGTTGCCCCATTCTCCTCACTGCTAGAAGCCCAGGAGGGTGAATTATGAGGCAGTTTCTCCACTACGGAAAAGGAATAGGTGACCGCACGCTGGAAACTGGGAGAGAGGGAAGATCCAAGCGGTGCTGGTCCCTCTGGTGTCAGCTGAGTGGGGCCCAGCTGCCAACTCCCCAATACTGAAAACAGCTCAGAGCAGGACTGGCCGACTTCTCTTGTCTCAGGGCTCCTTCTTCTCCTGCATCAAGATGACTTGGAGGGATGTTTGGCCCACGGAAACCCTGAGAAGGTCACGATGTCAGCACCCGACTCCGCAGGTTAAGCCTTTGCCGGCCACACCGCACACATCCAGGGTCACGAATTCCTCGGTGCAAGGGGAGATGTCGCATTCCTCATCGCTTGCTGCGATGGGCTGTGGCAGCTCAGGAATAGGACCCGTTTTACTGGGGGAGGTTCTTAAATAGAACCCAAAAAGCAGAAAATTCCATCAGCGGGCAAGGAAGGAGGTGGAAAGTTTCACACCGTGGGCAGGAGGTTCCCTACACTGATCCCATTTCTGGATCCTTGAACAGAACAGGAGGGTGAGGGCTGGAGGTTCCACCACGCTGGGGAACACCCGGCGCATCCAGACAAGCCCGGGAGCTCTCAAAATCCATCACAGCTCCAGGGGTAACTCCAACAGCCCCACTAACCGGGAGGCAGAGCTCCGCTGCTACTGGAGTTGCTCCAACCGCCCCAGCCACCATGTGGGAAGAAGCTGTTTGGCTGTTCATTTCCCACACAGCCATCTAGGAGGAGATCAGAAATCATAGAATCATAGAATCACCACGTTGGAAAAGACCCACCGGATCATTGAGTCCAACCATTCCCATCAATCACTAACCCATGTCCCTCAGCACCTCATCCACCCACCCCTGAAACCCCTCCAGGGAAGGGGACTCAACCCCTTCCCTGGGCAGCCTCGGACAGGGCCCAATCACCCTTTCCATGAAAAGTGTTTTCCTAATGTCCAGCCTGACCCTCCCCTGGTGGAGCTTGAGGCCATTCCCTCTCGTCCTGTCCCCTGGCCCTTGGGAGAAGAGCCCAGCTCCCTCCTCTCTACAACCTCCTCTCAGGGAGTTGCAGAGAGCAATGAGGTCTCCCCTCAGCCTCTTCTTCTCCGGGCTAAACCCCCCCAGCTCTCTCAGCCGCTCCTCTTCTTCTCCAGCCCCCTCCCCAGCTTCCTTGCTCTTCTCTGGACTCGCTCCAGAGCCTCAACATCCTCCTTGTGGGGAGGGCCCAGAACTGACCCCAGGATTCGAGGAGCGGTCTCCCCAGGGCCGAGGCCAGAGGAAGAAGAACCTCCCTGGCCCTGCTGGCCACGCCGGCTCTGATCCAAGCCAAGATGCCCTTGGCCTTCTTGGCCCCCTGGGCCCCTGCTGGCTCCTGTTCAACCAACACCCCCAGGTCCTTCTCCTCCAGGCACTTTCCAGCCAGACTTCTCCTAGGCTGGAGCTGCTCAGGGTTGTTGTGCCCCAAGGGCAGGACCCGGCCTTTGGCCTCGTTAACCCTCCTGCCGTTGGTCTCAGCCCACGGATCCAGCCTGTTCAGATCCCTTTGGAGCCTCCCGACCCTCCAGCAGATCCAGCTTCCACCCAGCTTAGTGTCACCTGCAAAATTGCTAAGGGTGCCCTCAAATAACTCATCCCAAAGCACCCAACAGCTCCACTGCCCCTCCGTGCTGTGATCATTAATGGCCTGGAACATGCAGCTGCTTGGAATTCAAGGTGAAATTCAGAGCCACACGGAAAAATCCCGAGTCCTCAGCTGACTCAGAAAACTCCGGGCTCAGAAACAGCCCAGGATGAGGAACCAGGCAAGTTTTATCCTCGAGTTGGAAAACAAAGAGCCGGGCTCGGAAGGAAAGGTGCCACTGCTGGAAGGCAGAGCTGATGCTGCGCCCGAGCGGCTGCGGGGACCTCGGCGTTCCGCTGGGTACTCACCGCTGAGAGAGCGGCTCGGGGAGGAGTGCTGGCTGTTGGGAGTGCTCACCGTGGGTCCCACGATCGCCGAGCTGAACTCCTTCTCCAGAGAGGAATCCCCACTGCCTTTGGGAGGAGGGAAACATATGTGAGTGATTCCCGAAGCACTGGGCTCCCCCCGAGTTCACCCCATCAGGTTCCCTTCCCAGCGCCTCCGCTTCGGAGAGCGGCTCCCAGAAGGCTCTTTGGGGGCTGAGGATGAGACGTTCACCCCAGCAGCCACCAGAGCTTGGTGCCTTCCGAACCGCAGTCCCCCTCGCTGGCATCGTGCCGGGGGCAGCAGCATGTTCTGCTCTCCTTGCCGGCTCGCAGAGATGCTGCAGGAGGAGAGAGGGGCCAGCGCGGCACAGGGTGCAACCAGCCAGGCCACCCCGATCCGTGTCCTGGGCCACCAAGCTGGCCCCGGGGCTCTGCAGGCGAGCAGGATCCAGGCTCTGGGATCCCCATCCCTGCTGGAGTGACCGTTCCCAAGCGGACGCTCACACCCCTGGGAAGCCAAGCCCACTCCGAAGGGACCGGCGTGGTCCCTGGGAACCCATTCACGTGGCTGCCACAGAGTTTGTACCAGGCTGGAGTCAGTTTTTTCTCCTTCAGAGCCAGCAGGTTTCTGTTCCAGCGAGACAGAAAAGCTCCGCTTCCCTCCCCTACACAAACCCAGAGCCGCGCAGCTGCCGGCTGTGGCGATGCCGCAGGGACGGGGACGGCGGAGTTCCCTGATGGAAAGTGCAGGAGCTCCGTAAGCGCCTTCCACACACAGCTGGGAATGTTCTTTCCAAACGCTCTCGTCTGGAGAAACTCTCCAGCTCATCCCATTGTCCGATGACTACTGGGACGCTGAGCTCATCGGCCTCGCCGGGCATGGGAAGCGTTTGCGGAAGCTGGGTCTGGGGAAGCAGCATTCCCGAAGCGCTGCTTGGCTGGGACCACACTGGGAACCCCCCCCAAGCAGCTTCATCCTCCCTGCGGCACCACAGGAAAGAGCTTTGCTTTCCTTGTGGGATCACTGGATCCTTCCCTCTGCCCTCCCCGTGCTCGGGCTGGGCTGGGAAGCGGCTGCTGAGAAGTTTGAGTCGGGTGAAGCTGCTTCACACTCTCAGCCATGGTCAGGGAGGTTATCGAGAGGCTGAGCGAAGAGCCTGTGGGAAAGCATCCCAGTGCCGAAGGAGCTGTCCCTGTACCAGCCCAGGGCACAACCTGAGGCCAGGACACACTCGGCCACTGCATGGGGTGAGACCCCCCAAAAAAGGTGTGGTACCTCTCACATGCAGTGTCTCCAGCCAACCTTGCTCACACCTCTGTGAGCATCCTGGGGGCCAGGACCTTCTGGCTCTCTCCTTTGCTTCCATCCTTCTCCTTCGCTTCCTTCCTTCTCCTTCGCTTCCCTCCTTTGCTTCCTTCCCAATCCTTCGCTTCCATCCTTCTCCTTGGCTTCCCTCCTTCTCCTTGGCTTCCCTCCTTCTCCTTGGCTTCCCTCCTTGGCTTCCTTCCCAATCCTTTGCTTCCATCCTTCTCCTTGGCTTCCATCCTTCTCCTTGGCTTCCTTCCCTCTCCCTCGCTTCCCTCCCTCTCCCTCGCTTCCTTCCCTCTCCCTCGCTTCCTTCCCAATCCCTCGCTTCCTTCCCTCTCCCTCGCTTCCTTCCCAATCCCTCGCTTCCTTCCCTCTCCTTCGCTTCCCTCCTTCTCCTTCGCTTCCTTCCCAATCCTTCGCTTCCTTCCCAATCCTTCGCTTCCTTCCCAATCCTTCGCTTCCTTCCCAATCCTTCGCTTCCTTCCCTCTCCCTCGCTTCCCTCCCTCTCCCTCGCTTCCCTCCTTCTCCTTCGCTTCCCTCCTTCTCCCTCGCTTCCCTCCCTCTCCTCCCTACCAGCAGAGGGGATTTTCCCCCTCGGGATCCTCTCCCCCTGCCCAGCGCAGCCCCTGCGCTCCGGGCTCTTCCGAACGCAGCGAGCGAATCGAGATGGCACCGAGTTATTTCAGGATCCTTCCACCACCCCCCGCCCCCGCCATCCCCCTTTCCCCGCCGCTTCCCGTTTCCCTCGCATTATTCTACCTTGCTGGAGATACCCTGGAGTGTTATCACAGCCAACTCCTTGGAAACAGCGCTGGAGCCCCGGCTGCGCGTGCATGTCTGCGTCGCTGGCAGGGCGCACGCAGCCACTCACCTTCCAGGAAGAGCAGATTCCTGGAAGCGAGGGAAACGACCGTCATTTTACAGTCAGGCGGCAGGGCGAGCGGGAACCAGGCTTTCTCCGCTCCCCGGAGCGCGGACACGCGGCCGTGGCCTTCGGAGAGCTCGGAGCAGCACGGAGCCGCCTGGGGATGATGCTCCGAGGAAGCAGCGGGCAGGGATGGGAGCAGAGATGCTGTAGGGTCTCCTCTCCGCTCTCTGTGGGTTCCACAACCAGCCCCAGGACCCGAAATATTGGGGGGATTTGATGACCGGAGGGAGAACGGCATTGGCATCGTCCCCCAGCGTCAGCGGGTTCGGGCTCCGAGCCTCCTGCATCCATACGGGACGGGGACACCAAAGCCCTCGTCCTCAGCTCCAGAAGCAGAGAAGAAAAGGCTCCAGTTAAACTCTCCTGGCTTCCCGGTGCATCCAGACCCAGCTCCTGGCAGAGCTCGGCAGCTCTGGAGCAGACGCTCAGCCCCGAGCGGCACTTCCCACATTCCCAACACCCGTATCAAAGAGCTGGAACCCACAGCCTCACGCTGGAGCTGCACCAGCAGCGTTTCCAGGTGAGGTCACCTCGAGGTGCTGTTCCCTGGGTCCCAGTTAACCCTGCTCAAGGCTCACAGAGCATCCAGGGAACGCCGACAGCAAGAAGAACCTGCTGCCAGTCTCCGATGTCTTGGAGAAAGGTTAAAAAAACCCCAAGCTCATTTACACTTTAAGGAGAAAACCCCTTGGGTTCTCCTCAGTCGCTTCAAATCGAAAGGCAGGGCACAACACCCTGATTCCAACTCACAGCTCAGCTCCTCCTCCGGATCCCCCAGGATCCTTCTCATCGCAGCCGATCCCCCTGCCTGGAAGCACCAAAGGAGAACGGAGCCAATTGTGGTGTCAGGCCAGCGCGAACCTTCGCTGTGCCAAGCGTCTTTGCTCCCCAAGAGGGATCAGCAGCGAATCCACGCAGAACCGCACGGACTCAGCCAGGATTCCCACTCTGAAAATCCTCCCAGCCACAGAGCTGGGGTTTTTACCTCCGTGCAGCAGCAGGACCGACACCGGGACCCCGAGAGCAGCTCCTGCGATGGCTCGGAGCCCCGGGGAAGGCAAGACGGCAGCTGAAGCACGATCCCACCCCTGGGAGCGCTGACAGCCCCTCCGCAATCTCCCTCCCCGATAATTTCTCAGCCTGGAGAGTTGAGGAAATATTGGGTCACGTTCTCTTTGCTCTAAAAAAACCAAATGGAAACCTGAACGTCGCACAAGAGACGGTTCGTCCGTCTGCAGCCCAGTTATCCAAGAAGATCACAGGGGTTAGTCCTGCTCCCAGGCACCCGGATAAAAGAGGGGGAAAAGAATCCTGGAATAGTTTGGGTTGGAAGAGACCTTAAAGATCATCCAGTTCCACCCTCTTGCCATGGGCAGGGACACCTCCCACTGGATCAGGGGCTCCCCAAGCCCCATCCAACCCGGCCTTGAACCCCTCCAGGGATGGGGCAGCCGCAACTTCCCTGGGGAACCTGTTCCAGGGCCTCCTCATTCTCACGGCGAAGAAATTCTTCCTAATATCTAGTCTAAATCTGCTCCTCTTCAATATATACCTGTTCCCCCTCGTCCCATCACCACAAGCCTTTGTGAACAGCCCCTCCCCAGCTTTCTTGTAGTCCCGTCAGGTGCTGGAAGGTCCCTATAAGGTCTCTTCTCTTCTCCAGGCTGAACAACCCCAACTCTCTCAGCCTGTCCTCATATGGGAGGTGCTCCAGCCCTCACATTATCTCTGTAGCCTCCTCTGGACCCGTTCCAACAGCTCCATCTCCTTTTTACGTTGAGGATTCCGGAACTGGATGCAATCCTCCAGGTGAGGACTCCCAGGAGAGGAACAGAGGGGCAGAATCACCTCCCTGCCGGCCTCCCAGGGCGCTCGGCATCCCAAGGAGAGGATTGGAGCGCAGGTCCTGCCTCCATGGGGCAGAAAGCCAAGCGAGGCTGAAGAAGCCTTGGCACGGCGCGATCTGCCAGCTCCAGGGAAGCGTTTTGTTATTCAGCGGAGCCATCCCGGCAACCCAACGCGAGCGGCAAACTGCAGCGAGCACCTCAAGAGGAGCCAAGGACCTCACTCCGAGCAAGGATCCTCTGGGATCGGAGGAAATCCTCACAGGAGGAGCAGCACACAGAGACTCCGAGGAGGAGCGGTGTCGGATGAGGGGGCTGTAATGGGATTTGAGCCGAGGGGTGTTGAGCAAAGAACCCCGCGCAGCTCTACCCACTGCAGCCGCTCCTCAGAGCCACGGGGATCCTCTTCACCTCCTAACGTGCTTCAACTCCTGCCCCGCATCCCCGCTGAGCCGTTCAGCCTGGCTCCCAGCCCCACAGCTCCCAGGGTTTGCGCAGAGACGAGGGAGCCTCTTCTATCTTCACGGCTTCTAAATCCGCACACAATCCAGCTCTGATCCCCCTCTTCCCCTGAGCAAGGACGGACAAACCGAGAGGGTTTCACTGCAACCCCAACTCCCCCGGAGCCAAAACCAAACCTCACCGATCCAGCTTTCCCCTGCAGCCCACGCAGAGAAACCAAATCCTGCAGTGCCTGTGGGGTCCCCTCCGGAGACCCGAACCCAGCAGCTTTGGTGCCTGCGATCCCACCGATCACGGAGAAGTCCAGCAGCTTCTAGCACCTGGATCCAGGTCAGCCCCACGCCGCCTGCCCCTCTCCCCTCAGATATTTCACGGCTGCGAGTCTGGAACTCAGCCTGGGTTCGATTGCAATGAACAGCGTTGGGATCGCGGTGTCTCTCAGGAATCCTAGAGAGCCGGACTGAACCCTCAGTTTCACCAGCACGGCCACGAGCCTTGAGGAACAACCAACCTCCTTGAGGCTCCTCCAGCACAAGAACAGCATAGACACAGCTGGAATCTGCCACCGGGCCGCTGCAGCCACACCAACGCCACCTTCCTCGGCTCAGCCACGACACCGCTGGGGTTTAATCGGCTGCTGATTACGCCAAGGGCTCTAACGCTGCTTTGGGAAAGGTGCTGATTCCGAACGCTGCTCCTCAACGCTCCATCCCTGGTGGCGACAGCAGCGCCGCCCCAGGCAGCAAAGCAAGACACGCGACGGAGCACCTCATAGAACCATAGAATCACCAGGTTGGAAGAGACCCACTGGATCATGGAGTCCAACCATTCCAGTCCAGCTCCCTCCTCTCCACAACCTCCTCTCAGGGAGCTGCAGAGAGCAATGAGGTCTCCCCTCAGCCTCCTCTTCTCCAGCCTAAACACCCCCAGCTCTCTCAGCCGCTCCTCTTCTTCTCCAGCCCCCTCACCAGCTTCCTTGCCCTTCTCTGGACTCGCTCCAGAGCCTCAACATCCTTCTTGTGCTGAGGGGACAGAACTGACCCCAGGATTCGAGGAGCGGTCTCCCCAGGGCCGAGGCCAGAGGGAGAAGAACCTCCCTGGCCCTGCTGGCCACGCCGGGTCTGATCCAAGCCAAGATGCCCTTGGCCTTCTTGGCCCCCTGGGCCCCTGCTGGCTCCTGTTCCACCAACACCCCCAGGTCCTTCTCCTCCAGGCACTTTCCAGCCAGACTTCTCCTAGGCTGGAGCCGCTCAGGGTTGTTGTGCCCCAAGTGCAGGACCTGGCGTTTGGCCTCGTTAACCCTCCTGCCGTTGGTCTCAGCCCATGGATCCAGCCTGTTCAGATCCCTTTGGAGCCTCCAGACCCTCCAGCAGATCCAGCTTCCATCCAGCTTAGTGTCACCCGCAAACTTGTTAATGGTGCAATTCCTGACCCAAGGGAACATCCCCGACCCCACAGAGCTGGCAATAAACAAGATCAGACGTACCAGATATGTAGGATCGACCATTGCAATCTTCTATGTCCATCTTTAAGGTACTTGACTGGAAGAGAAAGAAAAGCTTGGTCAGAGTCGGCCTCCAGAAGCTGCTCAGCTCCCGCTGCTCCAGTGAAACCACCCAGCAACTTCTCAGAGCAGTTTCTAACCCTCAATTCCTTTAACGACGATGCTCCACAGTGCCAGCACTGCCTCCTGCACCCAACCCAGAAGATCACACGAATCCCTCCACCCCAGCGGTGCTTCCCAACTCTCCGCTCGGAGAGGGAATGCTGAGGCCAGCAGCGAGCTGGGGTCCCAGCAGCGAATCTGTGATGAATGCAGCAAGAAATAAGGAGGGTTTTGTTTCCCCACATGCAGACCCCACACAGGAACCAGCATGAGCTCTGAATGCCAACCCTGGGACACTCGGAGCAGGTAGAGATGGGAGAAGAGCAGCAACCAGCTCCCCTGGGGCAGCTGCAGCGTCAGTGCATGAGGAAACCACCCCAGGGGTGAGGTGAAGCTTTGAGTATGGGATGAGTGTGGGATAAGCGCAATCGGAGCGCTCGGTGTCGTTTTATCAATGGGACGAGCCAGGATTTGAGGCAGCGACGCCGCGGTGATGCCCTGTGGCTCCACCAGCCCCGGGCAGCCCTGCCCATCACCACTCCAAAACCAAATGGAAACCTGCCGTCCTCTGCTGCTCGGCACCCGTGGAGATAACGAACATTTTATACATGCAGATGGGGTTTATTTGGCAGTTACGTTGGCTGGTTAGAATCAGAGAATCACCAGGTTGGAAGAGACCCACCGGATCATCGAGTCCAACCATTCCCATCAATCACTAACCCATGTCCCTCAGCACCTCGTCCATCTGGCCCTTCAACCCCTCCAGGGAAGGGGACTCAACCCCCTCCCTGGGCAGCCTCGGACAGGGACCAATCACCCTTTCCGGGAAATATTCTTTCCTGATGTCCAGCCTGACCCTCCCCTGGTGGAGCTTGAGGCCATTCCCTCTCGTCCTGTCCCCTGTCCCTTGGGAGAAGAGCCCAGCTCCCTCCTCTCCACAACCTCCTCTCAGGGAGTTGCAGAGAGCAATGAGGTCTCCCCTCAGCCTCCTCTTCTCCAGCCTAAACCCCCCCAGCTCTCTCAGCCGCTCCTCTTCTTCTCCAGCCCCTTCCCCAGCTTCGTTGCTCTTCTCTGGACTCGCTCCACTTGGTGCTGGCGCGACCAGGAGCGACAGCAGCCGCTTCCGAGCTCTTCTACAGCCGCGCTCCGTCTCCCCAGAGAAGGGAACCCCTCACTGGTCACCCCAGCCCAGAGCACGGTGATTATCCCCTCTCCGGAGCGGACTCTGGGTCAGACAGCGCGGCGAGGACTCACATCAGGACAAACCTCCACGCGTGGGACCCTCGGGCACAGCCAGCAGAGCTCCAGGCTTTCTTCCCAGCTTTCAGGTGCGATCAGCTTGGGAATCGGGGGACGGAGCCGCTATAATTAGAGCCTCTGGCACGGCTCAGCTCGATGCTCTCCTCCCTCTGAAACCAGGGCTCTTCCCCAAGTGGCAACTCGCAAGGAAAAACGTCCTACGAATTAGCCCAGTTTGGAGCCCTCCCTCTCCACGCAGCGCGGAGAACGAGGAGCTCCTCCCGGCACCCCCTGAACCCAGAGAGGGACCAGGTCCCTGCTCCATCTAGGATGGCAGAAACATCCTGGAGAGGGAGAACCTTCCTGGAGAGGGAGAACCTTTCCAAAGCCACAACTCTGCTCCCCGTGTCATCCAATACCAGGTTCCCTTTGGTTGTTATCCCCCAATCCTCCCAGCCCTACATTCCTTGAGCAACGAAGCTGGGGAAGGGGCTGGAGAAGAAGAGGAGCGGCTGAGAGAGCTGGGGGGGTTTATCCTGGAGAAGAGGAGGCTGAGGGGAGACCTCATTGCTCTCTGCAACTCCCTGAGAGGAGGTTGTGGAGAGGAGGGAGCTGGGCTCTTCTCCCAAGGGACAGGGGACAGGACGAGAGGCCTCAAGCTCCACCAGGGGAGGCTCAGGCTGGACATCAGGAAAAAATTTTTCATGGAAAGGCACCTGCCTGAGCGCTTCTAAGACTTGGGAATTTTAAGGTGACCCCATCAGCTCCCCCTTCCTCGAGCACAGATCCCACATCCCAAATGCGCTCGCAGGATTTGGGGATTCCAAGGAAGTTGGAACGCACGGCAAAGCCAGGGTGACTTCCATCACACCTCTGTGCCGGCATCACCGTGACACGGATCCACAACCAAGAGCCACGACATCTGGGGGGAGGGAGGAAAGGAGGGAGGGAGGAAAGGAGGGAGGGAGGAAAGGAGGGAGGGAGGAAAGGAGGGAGGGAGGAAAGGAGGGAGGGAGGAAAGGAGGGAGGGAGGAAAGGAGGGAGGGAGGAAAGGAGGGAGGGAGGAAAGGAGGGAGGGAGGAAAGGAGGGAGGGAGGAAAGGAGGGAGGGAGGAAAGGAGGGAGGGAGGAAAGGAGGGAGGGAGGAAAGGAGGGAGGGAGGAAAGGAGGGAGGGAGGAAAGGAGGGAGGGAGGAAAGGAGGGAGGGAGGACGCGGAGCACAGGCCAGGGACGCAGCCATGGGGCAGCGAAGGCGTCCTGGATTTTCAGCTGTGTTATTCCCAGCCTGAGCCAGTGAGTTTTGGCACGGGAGCTGATCCTCTGCAAGCGGCAGCGAACGAAGCCGCTGCTCGACGCTCCCCCACCCGCAAACCCCTCGGGAACACGAGCTGGGCCACCAGAACCCTCGCTCAGGGACCTGCTGGCTCCAGCTCCTCCGATCACCAACCTCGGCTCGCGGAGGCTGCTCAGGTTTCCCCCCCCCTGCCCCGAGTCCTTGGAAGCGAAAGCTAAGACGAGGCCGAACCCCGTTATCCTGAACCCCGTTATCCTACGGCAGCCGTTAGGGTTCCCCGTTTTGGGAAAGGATCCGGGAGCTTCTCCTGATCAAACCGTCGCAGCCCCGCGGACGCCGGCACGTGGAGGTGGCCTGGCTGAGGCAGCAGCACCCCAAGAACGCGAGGATCCCGCGGGATGGGGGATTGGCCCCCCCAAATGCAGAGCTGAACCCCAGCACGAGCAGAGAGAGGGAGCGGAGAGCCAGGACCCTTCACTTCGGCAACCACCGGCGCGAAGCTCCGGGAGGGACTGGAGACGGACGCACTCTGGATTCTCAGCTCATACGGCTCCCCCAAAATCAGCTCTCCCACCCCAAAAGCAGCTGCACCCCCCCAAAAAGCAGCCGGCCACCCCATCCCAGACAGCCCCCTCTGAGCTGCTCCCACCTCCAAAACCACCCCCAAAAGCAGCTGCCTTCCGAACAACCCCTCCCTGCCGTGCTCACCCCCTACGCCCCCCCAAAACCAGCTGCCCCCCCAACAACCCCTTTCCCACCCTGCTCATCCTCTCCAAAACCAACTGCACCCCCTAAACAGCCCCCCCAAAACCAGCTGGCCCCCCAACACTCCCCTAAAACAGCTGCCGCTCCATCACAACAGCCCCTCCCAGCCCCCTCCCTACCCCCATTCACCCCCAAAACTAATTGCACCCCCCAAAACAGCTGCCCCCCCCACACCATACAGCCCCCCTCACTAACAGCCCCTCAAAACAGCTGCCCCCCCACCAGCCCCCTCATTACAGCAGCTTCCCCCTTCAGCCCCTCAAAACAGCTGCCCCCCAAAACAGCCCCCCCCACTAACAGCCCCCCCAAAACAGCTACCCCCTAACCCCCCTTCAGCCCCCCAAAACAGCTGCCCCCCACAGCCCCCCTAACAGCCCCCCAAAACAGCTGCCCCCCCACCCCCAGCAGCCCCTCCATGCCCCCCAGCCCCCCATTCACCCCCAAAAGCAGCTGCCCCCCCATCTCACACAGACCCCTGCTAAAAGCCCCCCAAAACAGCTGCCCCCCAACCCATTCAGCCCCCCCGCTAACAGCCCCCAAACAGCTGCCCCCCACTAACACACTCCCAAAACAACTGCCCCCCACCCCACACAGCCCCCCAAAACAGCTGCTCCCTAACCCCCTTCAGCCCCCCAAAACAGCTGCCCCCCAACCCATACAGCCTCCCCACTAACAGCCCCCCAAAACAGCTGCCCCCATACACTCCCCTGCTAACAGCCCCCCAAAACAGCTGCCTCCCAACCCATACAGCGCCCCCACTAACAGCCCCCCAAAACAGCTGCCCCCCCCCCAGCAGCCCCTCCCACCCCCTAGCCCCCCCCATTCACCCCCAAAACAGCTGCCCCCCCAGCCCGGCAGCCCCTCCCACCCCCCAGCCCCCCCATTCACCCCCAAAAGCGGCTGCCCCCCCACCCCCGCTGCCGGTTCACCCCCGCCGGTCCCCCTCACCGTCGGGGCCCGGGGAGGCCGCCCCGGGGGGCTCAGGGCCGCGGCCCCGGCTCCCATCGGCGGCTTCACCTGCGGAGCCCGGGCCCCCCCCCCGCCCCGAGCCACTTCCGGCCCAGCCAGGCCCGCGCGGCCGAGCGCCGGCGCATCGACCCGCCGGGAGGGCGAGGAGGGAGGGAGGGCTCAGCCGAGCGCCGAGCCCTCGACCCGCCGCTTAAGGGTTGGGGGGGGGCGGGGGGGACATAGACCCGCAGCCGAGCGCATCGAGCCGCCGCTCAGGGCGGGCAGCGGAGCGCCGAGGGCATCGATGGATTAGCGGGGGCGTGCGAGGGGGGCGGTAATCGATAGCCGATAACGGACCGCCGGTAACGGGCACGGCGCACCCAGAGGCACCGGGACCCCCACAGATCCACCGGGACGAGGTTCCCCAAGGGCTGGGGGGAGGATAAAGGGGTCCCCAGAGGGTTTCGGGTAGGATAATGGGGTCCCCACTAGGGGGCCGGGGGGGATTTGGGGTCCCTAAAGGTTAAAGGGGGGGGATTTGGGGTCCCTAAAGGCTGAGGGGAGAGGATTTGGGGTCCCTAAGGGCGGAGGGGAGAGGATTTGGGGTCCCTAAGGGCTGAGGGAGAGGATTTGGAGTCCCTAAGGGCTGAGGGGGGAGGATTTGGGGTCCCTAAGGGTTAAGGGAGGGGGATTTGGGGTCCCCACTATGGGCCTGACGGGGATTTGGGGTCCCCACTATGGGCCTGGGGGGGATTTTGGGTCCCTAAAGGTTAAAGAGGGAGGATTTGGGGTCCCTAAGGGCTGAGGGGGGAGGATTTGGGGTCCCTAAGGGTTAAGGGGGGGGGGATTTGAGGTCCCCACTATGGGCCTGAGGGGGATTTGGGGTCCCTAAGGGCTGAGGGAGAGGATTTGGGGTCCCTAAGGGTTAAGGGGGGAGGGTTTGGGGTCCCCACTATGGGCCTGGGGGGGGATTTCGGGTCCCTAAGGGTTAATGGAGGGGGATTTGGGGTCCCTAAGGGCTGAGGGGGGAGGATTTGGGGTCCCTAAAGGTTAAAGAGGGGGAATTTGGGGTCCCTAAGGGCTGAGGGGAGAGGATTTGGGGTCCCTAAAGGTTAAAGGAGGGGGATTTGGGGTCTGTAAGGGTTAAGGTGGGGGGGGATTTGGCGTCCCCACTATGGGCCTGGGGGGGATTTTGGGTCCCTAAGGGTTAAAGGGAGGGGATTTGGGGTCCCTAAGGGCTGAGGGGAGGATTTGGGGTCCCTAAGGGTTAAGGGGGGGAGGATTTGGGGTCCGCACTATGGGCCTAAGGGGGATTTGGGGTCCCCACTATGGGCCTGAGGGGGATTTCAGGTCCCTAAGGGCTGAGGGGGGAGGATTTGGGGTCCCCACTATGGGCCTGAGGGGGATTTGGGGTCCCTAAGGGCTGAGGGAGAGGATTTGGGGTCCCTAAGGGCTAAGGGGGAGGGGGATAATGGGGTCCCCACTATGGGCCTGAGGGAGATTTCGGGTCCCTAAGGGTTAATGGGGGGGATTTGGGGTCCCTAAGGGCTGAGGGGGGAGGATTTGGGATCCCTAAAGGTTAAAGAGGGGGAATTTGGGGTCCCTAAGGGCTGAGGGGAGAGGATTTGGGGTCCCCACTATGGGCCTGGGGGGGATTTCGGGTCCCTAAGGGTTAAAGGGAGGGGATTTCGGGTCCCTAAGGGCTGAGAGGGGAGGATTTGGGGTCCCTAAGGGTTAAGGGGGGGAGGATTTGGGGTCCGCACTATGGGCCTGAGGGGGATTTGGGGTCCCCACTATGGGCCTGGGGGGGATTTCAGGTCCCTAAGGGCTGAGGGGGGAGGATTTGGGGTCCCCACTATGGGCCTGAGGGGGATTTGGGGTCCCTAAGGGCTGAGGGAGAGGATTTGGGGTCCCTAAAGGTTAAGGGGGGGGGGTTGGGGTCCCCACTATGGGCCTGGGGGGGATTTCGGGTCCCTAAGGGTTAATGGGGGGGATTTGGGGTCCCCAAGGGCTGAGGGGGGGGATAATGAAGTCCCCACCATGTGGCCTGGGGGTCCCCTGGAGATAAGGCGGGGGGGGGGTCCCATAGGGATGGGATTCTATGGGGTCAGTAGGGTCCCCTAGGGTCAGGATTCCCGGGAGGGAGGGGGCTACAGCGGGTTAAGAAGGTCCCATGGGGTCACGGAGGGTCAGGGGGTCATATAGGGTCCCAGGGTCCCAGATTCAGGGGGGTCCCATAGAGATAAGGGGGGGGGGGGTGTCCCAGAGTCAGGGGCCAGGGGGATCCCAGGTGGTCCTATAGAGTTAGGGGGGGTCCCATAGTGATAAGGGGGGTCTCAGAGTCAGGGGGGACCTATAGAGATAAGAGGCGGGGTGTCCCCATAGAGATAAAGGGGATCCCAAATTCAGCGGGGTCCTATAGAGATAAGGAGGGGTCCTAGAGTCACGGGGATCCCAGAGAGATAAGGGGGGGTGGCCTCAGAGTCAGAGGGGTCCCAAAGAGGTAGGGGGGGTGTCCCAGGTTCAGGGCGGGGTCCTATAGAGATAAGGAGGGATCCTAGAGTCAGGGGGGTCCCATAGAGATAAGGGGGATCCCATAGAGATAAGGAGGGGTTCCAGATTCGGGAGGGGGTCCTATAGACATAAGGGGGAGGTCCCAGAGTCAGGAGGTTCCCATAGAGATAAGGGGGGGTTCCAGAGTCAGGAGGTTCCCATAGAGATAAGGGGGGTTCCCCAGAGTCAGGAGGTTCCCATAGAGATAAGGGGGGGGGGTCCCCGATTCAGGGATTTCCCATAGAGATAAGGGGGGGGTCCCATAGGGTCGGGGGGTCCCACGTCTGTGGTTCAGCGGGTCGGTGGGTTCCCCAGAGCCGCTGTCCCCGCGTCCCCCCAGCCCGTGTCCCCGCGCTGCCCCAGGAAACGGCGAGTCCATAAAAGCTGCGCAATCTTTATGGAGCCACTTTCACACGTCTGGGGGGGCCGTAAAGCGCGGCGACCTTTGAGCCGCCGCGGGCGCCGAGCAGCGGCAAGCGAGGCTCAGCGGGCGACGGTGACGCCGACGCGGTGCCAGGCGTTGCTGAGGACCCCGCGCAGGTTCCAGATGGGCCCCACGCTGTCGGGCTGCACGTTATAACTCTCATCCACGGCCTTGCAGACGATGGCCAACTCGGCGCCCTCCGGCACCTCCGTCTCCAACTCCCACAAGACCCACGCCCACGCTCGCCCCGGCACCGGCTGCTCTCCCGAAAGCCGCGCCACGCGCCAGCTCCGGCCGCCGTCCAGCGAGACGTCCACCCGCACCACGCGGCGCCCGCCGCCGCTCCAGGCGTAACCCTTCACCGTCAGCTCCCCCGCCGGCACCGCCGCGCCGGGCTGAGGGTAGGTGATGGCCGACTGCACCGGCAACTCTTGGATGGCGGGCGCCGTGGAATAATCCACCGTGTCCCAGTCCACGCTGGGGCAAAACCCTTTGTAGTCGTTCTGCTGCCAGTGACTGGGGCTCTCGGCGGGGCTGACGGCCACGCGGTGAAGCCACTTGACGCTACGCGCGCCCACCACGCCGGGCACCACCACGCGGACGGGGAAGCCGTGATCGCGCGGGAGCTCCTGGCCGTTCATCTCGTAAGCCAGCAAGACGTCGTAGGCCGGGTCGATGGCGCGGCGATAGGGGATGGAAGCGCCGTAGGTGGTGCCGCCCACGTCGGCGTCCAAGCCTTCGAAGCAGACGTGCCACTCGCCTTCGAGCTCTTCGCCGAAGCCGGCGTGGAGCAGGACGTCCCGCAGGCGCGCGCCGCCCCACCGCGCCGTGCTGATGGCTCCGATGTCCCACGCCAAGCCCTTCACCGGGCGCACGCGGCTCATCTCGCTGCGGCGGTTGCCGGCGCATTGGAGCGTGGCCGTCACCTCGTGTTTGGGGAAGCCGTCGCGCAGCTCGGCGAGAGAAAGCGACACCCCCCGGCCCCCCGGCCCTTCCACCCGCAGCCGGTAAGCGCCGGGCTCCACCGTGGGCACCGGGAGGTGGTTACGGGTGAAGAAGAGCTCGTTGGGCGTCAAGAAACGCTCGGCCAACAGCTCGGGGGGCGGCTCGGCGTTGAAGGGCTTGTGGCTGTTGACGCGCAGAGCGGGGTGCCGGGGGGGGGTCTCTGGCAAAGGGGTCCTCGGGGAGGGCGGCGGGCGCCGACGCCGCGTCCTGGGGGTGCAGCTCCCCAATTTTATACTCGCGCAGCAGCTCCAGGACGTGGGGTTGGCTGTGGACGGCGTAGAGGGCCCAGAAAGGTTCCAGGGGCCCCCCGGCCGCCAACATCAGCTTCTCGGCCCCCCCGGGATGAAGCTCCACGAAATCGGTGACGTCGAAGACTTCGGTGCCGTGGGTGACCCAGACGCCGTCGCGGGGAGAACGGTGTCGCCCCACCTCCTCCCGCGTGTAGAGGGGGAAAGGGGGTGCAGGGGGGGCCTGCGACGATGCCGCTGCTGCCACCTGGGGGGCCCCGACCCCCCCTAAAATCAGTGCCAAGACCCCCAGGCTCGGGGGGAGGGGGTTATGGCACCGTCTGCCCCCCCCCCCCCCAGCCAGACCGTGGTGTCTCGTGACACAGAATTGGGGGGGACACACAAAGGATTTGGGTGTCCCGGTGTCACCCCCCAACTCATCCAGCCCTCCCGGTGTCCCCCACACCCTGGGATTCAGCTTCCCAGCCCCCCCAGGGTCTCCCCCCACCCCAAGAGAAGGGCCAGGGGGGGCATGGGGAGGGGTGTCCCCCCAGGATCAGGGCAGCTCAGAGACACCCCCCCCCCCAGTCCCAGTGCCCCCCACTCTCATCCCAGTGTCGTCCCCCTGGGGCTCTGTCCCATCCTGATCCCAGGGTGTCCCCCCCCCCACCCCAATCCCGGTACCCCCCCCCCAGTCCCTGTGCCCCCCCCTCCATCCTGGTACCCCCCCCGGTCCCGGTGCTGCCCCCCTCCAGCCCAGTCTCGGTATCCCCACTGGTTCCCGTGCCCCCCCCCTCCCACCCGGGGTCTCCACGGTGGCCCCCCCCCCCCCCCCCCCATCCCGGTGCCCCCAATCCCCATGTCCCCCCAGTCCCCGTGCTGCCCCCCCATCCCGCTGCCCCCCCCCCCCCACTCCATCCCGGTACCCTCCCTCCTGTCCCCCCTTATCCCCGTGCCCCCCTCCATCCCGGTACCCCCCCCCCCGGTCCCCGCTCCATCCCGGTACCTCCCTCTGGTCCCGCTGCCCCTCTCCATCCCGGTCCCCCGGTCCCGGTGCCCCCCATCCCCGTGCTGCCCCCCCCCCCCCCCCTTCCATCCCGGTGCCACCTCCCCCCTCCCGGTGTGTCCGTTCCCCCCCCCGCTCACCCTCCGCCGCCGCTGCCCGTAGGCCAGGGCTGCCCCGAGCCCCAGCAGCGCCGCCAGCACCGGGGCCGCCCCCCGCCCCGCCGGGGGTCCCGGGGGCAGCCGCGAGCAGGGCCGGCGGGGCGGCACCGGGAGCCTGCGGGGAGAACCGGGCTGGCACCCAACCGGGAACCGGGGGAACCGGGAGGGGGGGGTGGGGGGTGTGGGGTGTCGCTCCTACCTGCGCCCGGCGGTGGCGGCTCCAGCCCGGAGCAAAAGCATCGCGGGGGGACCTGGTGGGGACGGGACAGAGCGGCTGCAACGGGAACCGGCACCGGGGACCGGGACACCGGGACTGGAAACCGTTACCGGAGCATCGGGGCCCCGAGGGATGGAAGGAACGGGGGGAAGCGGCCCGCAGGGGTCCCTCGCGGGGCACCCTCGCCCCCCACCCCGCCTCCCCCGTCCCCGGTTCTCCCCTCTACGCACCTGCGTTAACGGCTCCGGTAACGCACCCAGCGCCTGGCGCTGCCGCTTTAAGAGAGGGGCGTGCGGGGGGCGTGGCCTCGCTTTTAAGCCACGCCCCCACCGTAGCGCTATAATGAGCGGGGTGGGCGTGGCTTCTCGCCGCGGGGTCCGCATCGGCGGCGCCTTAAAGGGGCGACGGCCCCGCGGTTAAAGCGGCGAGGCGCGGCTCTTAAAGGGCCAGCGGCACCGGTCCCGTTGCTCGCCCCGGGGCGAGCTGCGAGCAACGCCCGCGGGCCACCGCGCCCCTGGCCGCGCCGATAAGCGTTATCAGGGCAGGGCAGGGCCCTCACACCGCCTGTTGGCACCGGGCAGCTGCTGGAGGCGTCGCTTTCGCTGCTTGATGCCAACAGCCGGGGATCGACTCAACCCTCCACCCCAAAAATCCCTCCCTGAGCACACAAAGGGCTGGTTTTCTTTCCTTCTTTTCGAGTTGTTTGGTTTTTTGCTTTTTTACTTACATTAAATACACCGGTTGAGTTCTGTTACCGCGCTCGTTAATTAATGCGATGGAGGAGCTTCGTCAAAGCCGAAAAGAAAAAAAAAAAAATTAAAGAATCGTTATCAGAGAAGAAGCGAGAAAAAGAAGAAGGAAAAAAAATTAAGAGAGAAAAGCTGCAGCGTCGGGGAGAAGGGGGAGCCCTGGTTAACTACCTGGCACGGATTTGGGGGTGTCCCTGGCTGGAGAGGAGACAGACTCGGTGCTGAGGGGGCTCTGGGGGGGCTGCGGGCTCTGCCCCCGCCGTGGGGGCTTCATACGGGACGGATCCCTCTGCCCCACAGCCCCCCCCCTCCTGCAAACAGGGACACCCCCCCCCCCCCAGCTGCTTGAAGCCCCCCCGGACAGAGCTGGGGGCTTGGGGAGCAGCAGGATGCGCCCCCAGAGCTGGGACCCCAAGGCTCATGCTGCTGCTGCTGCTTCGGGGCATCCCTGGTTTTGGGGTGTCCCCACTTTGAAGGTGTCCCATACTGGGATTTTGAGGCATCCCCACTCCAAAAAGCCCCTGGATTTGGGGTAGCCTCGGGTTTAGGGGGTCTCCACGCACCAGGGGTGCTGCCTGCCTCCCCCCAAAAAGGAAGGGGGGGGTCTCCATAGGGTCTTTCTGCTCCGCTGCCGGGACCCCACGACTCTCCCCAGGGTAAAGTGGAAGTGTGGAGCCTCCTGCCCCGTCGGCCGCCCCCGAAGGGCTCGGATCCAAGAGGAGCGACGGCAAAAGCCAAGGTGCATCGGGACCTTCCCCCGAGTAAAGTGCAAAGCGGAGCCGTCGCCGCCGAGCGAGAGGAGAGGCCGGTGGGATCGGAGTGATTTTTCCCGTCTCCTCTAAAAAAAAAAAACTTCCCAGGCACTTCCAATCCTCCAGCACAAAATAAAAAAAAAAAAAAAAAAAGGCCACCTGGGAAGGTGGGAAGGACGCTGCAGCTTTTCCCCCTCTCCCGACAGCGAAACAGAGGAAATAAAAGGGGAAAATAGTACAAATGAAGAAGAAATCCGTCAGACCCCTGGGAAAAAAAAACGTGTTTCCCGGAGGCTCCGGCTGCTCCGGCCACAGCCTGACCCTGCGAGGCCGCTGCTCCCGTCTCCGGCTCTCGGGGAGGGAGGAAAAAAGAGCCGCGAGCAGGCCCAGGGTTTTTTCCCGGAGCAGGGGAGAGGGAGGAATCGGAAGATCCGGTCGCTATTTGCACTTATAATACAAAGTGAAGAAGAGTTTGTTTTCTCGGAAGTCGAGTCCCCCGGCCGCTTCTCGTGGCGTTGCCGTCGGGAGGTGGTGCCGGGAGCCTTGGCGGTGGTTCCGAAGCATTAAAAAGTGCGGTTGGAAGGAGCTCGGGAAGGGCTGGAGCAGCCGGGAGTCGCCGTGCCGTTAACGGAGGGGAGGTGGGGGACGGGGACGGAGGTGCCGTCCGGCTCGGGGTTGGGGGGGGCCCCTCAGTTGCTACAGCACTGGCTCCGGCTCTGCTGGCTCTGCTCGTGCAGGTCCACGCCTCGGCTCCGGCCGCCCGCGCCGCTCGTGCTCTGCGGCTCGCTCTTCGGGAGCTTCTTGGCTGTGGGGAGACGAGGGAGGTGGGAGAGGGATGAGGGCTCGCGGTGCGGATCAGCCTCGCGGCTGCGGGAGCCGCAACAGCACGAGGGACCCAAGGAACCTCCCTGGTGGGACCCCAGAGCCACCTTATCCAGAGACAGCCCAGTTGGACCCCAGCTGCACCACAGAACCACCCTGGTGGGACCCCAGAGGCACCTCATCCAGAGGCAGCCCAGCCAGATCCCAGAGCCCTCCCAGTTGGATCCCAGTCGCACCATGGAGCCACCCAAGATGGACCCCAGAACCACCTCATCCAGAGCCATTCCAGTTAGACCCTGGCTGCACCATGAAGTCACCCCAGATGGACCCCAGAGCCACCTCATCCAGAACCACCCTGGCTAGATCCCAGAAGCATCCCAGTTGGACCCTGGCTGCATCATGGAACCACCCCAGATGGACCCCAGAGCCACCCTGGTGGGACCCCAGAACCACCTCATCCAAAGCCATCACAGCCAGATCCTGGAGCCATCCCAGTTGGACTCCAGTCGCACCATGGAGCCACCCCAGATGGACCCCAGAGCCACCTCATCCAGAGCCAGCCCAGCCAGATCCCAGAGCCATCCCAGTTGGATCCCAGCTGCACCACGGAGGAACCCTAGATGGACCCCAGAACCACCTCATCCAAACCCACCCTGGCTAGATCCCAGAACCATCCCAGTTGGACCCCGGCTGCACCACAGAGCCACCCCAGAGCCACCCTGGTGGGACGCCAGAGCCATCTCATCCAGAGCCATTGCAGCCAGATCCTGGAGCCACCCCAGTTGGACCCTGGCTGCACCATGAAGTCACCCCAGATGGACCTCAGAGCCACCCTGGTGGGACCCCAGAGCCACCTCATCCAGAACTACCTTGGCTAGATCCCAGAACCATCCCAGTTGGACCCTGGCTGCATCATGGAACCACCCCAGATGGACCCCAGAGCCACCCTGGTGGGACCCCAGAGCCACCTCATCCAGAACTACCTTGGCTAGATCCCAGAACCATCCCAGTTGGACCCCAGCTGCATCATGGAGCCACCCCAGCTGGACCCCAGAGCCACCCTGGTGGGACCCCAGAGCCACCTCATCCAGAGCCACCCTGGCTAGATCCCAGAGCCATCCCAGTTGGACCCCGGCTGCACCACGGAGCCAGGCTCTCCGGAGCGCAGGGCGGGCTCCAGCCCTGCTCAGCCTCCCCAAAACACTCCGGGATGGAAGCTGCACCCCTGGATCCCCCCGTCGCCCCCTCACCGATGGCCAGGAAGAGATCATTGACATTCATCGCCGTCTTGGCCGACGTCTCCATGAACAAGAGGCTGTTGTCATCTGCGTAGGCCTGCGCCTCCTGGAAGAGCGGCCGAGGAGCCGGGTGAGGCTCCGGAAAGCTGGAATCGGAGGAATCTCAGGGCTGGGAAGGACGCGGGGAGCAGCTTTGCACTCACCTCGTACTCCACCATCCTCTTGCTGGCCAAATCGGCCTTGTTGCCGGCCAGGGCGATGACGATGCTGGGGCTGGCCTGGCGCTGCAGCTCCTTCACCCATGTCTTAGCCCGCGCGAAGGTCTCCTGGGAGCAGAGCTGGGATCTCAGGGCTCATCCCATCACTGCGATGAACCCTCAGCCCTCCCCGGAGCCCCCAGAGCCGCCTCGGGGCGGGGGGCGCGGAGCAGGATCTCACCTGGTTGGTGATGTCGTAGACGACGATGGCGGCTTGAGCGCCGCGGTAGTACATGGGGGCCAGGCTGTGGTACCGCTCCTGCCCGGCCGTGTCCCAGATCTCAAACTTCACCGTCGTGTCGTCCAGGCAGACAGACTGTGTCAGGAACGCCGCTGCCGAGAGGGAGAACGGCGTTAGTGTCGCGGTATCCGCTGCGAGAGCGCAGGACGGGGCCTGCAGCCCAAGGGCCAGCCGGCACGCCCGCTCCGTGGCCGCAGCAGGGGGAGGATTAATAGGAATTAAGAATCAGAGAATCAGAGAATCACCAGGTTGGAAAAGACCCACCAGATCATCGAGTCCAACCATTCCCATCAATCACTAACCCATGGCCCTCAGCACCTCGTCCACCCGGCCCTTAAACCCCTCCAGGGAAGGGGACTCAACCCCCTCCCCGGGCAGCCTCGGACAGGGACCAATAACCCTTTCCATGAGAAATTTATTCCTGATGTCCAGCCTGACCCTCCCCTGGTGGAGCTTGAGGCCATTCCCTCTCGTCCTGTCCCCTGGCCCTTGGGAGAAGAGCCCAGCTCCCTCCTCTCCACAACCTCCTCTCAGGGAGTTGCAGAGAGCAATGAGGTCTCCCCTCAGCCTCCTCTTCTCCAGCCTAAACCCCCCCAGCTCTCTCAGCCGCTCCTCTTCTTCTCCAGCCCCCTCCCCAGCTTCCTTGCTCTTCTCTGGACTCGCTCCAGAGCCTCAACATCCTTCTTGTGGGGAGGGGCCAGAACTGACCCCAGGATTCGAGGAGCGGTCTCCCCAGGGCCGAGGCCAGAGGGAGAAGAACCTCCCTGGCCCTGCTGGCCACGCCGGCTCTGATCCAAGCCAAGATGCCCTTGGCCTTCTTGGCCCCCTGGGCCCCTGCTGGCTCCTGTTCAACCAACCCCCCCAGGTCCTTCTCCTCCAGGCACTTTCCAGCCAGACTTCTCCTAGTCTGGAGCTGCTCAGGGTTGTTGTGCCCCAAGGGCAGGACCCGGCGTTTGGCCTCGTTAAACCTCCTGCCGTTGGTCTCAGCCCATGGATCCAGCCTGTTCCGATCCCTTTGGAGCCTCCCGACCCTCCAGCAGATCCAGCTTCCACCCAGCTCAGTGTCATCCCCAAACTTGCTCAGGGTGCCCTCGATGCCTTCATCCAGGTCACTGATAAGACCCTGAATGGGGCTGGGGCCACCACTGAGCGCTGGGGACACCGCCTGGAGCTGTAAGCGGGACGGATTCGGGCTGGGGGCACTTGGGGAACTCACCGCCGATGGTGCTTTCCTGGTACTCATGGAACTGGCCCTTGACGAAGCGCAGCACCAGGCTGGATTTCCCCACCGCCGACTCCCCCAGTAGCACCAGTTTGAACTGGCAGATCTTACTGGCTTGGGACTGCCCGTTCGGCCTGGCTGCTCCTCGGCTGCTCATGGCCGGCGGCTGCTGCTGGCGCGATCCGGAGAGCCGCGAAGGCACCGAGGCGTCGGCGCGGGGCACGGGGGGCGCAGGGCGCTGGCTGTCGATCCGCTCGCCTGTCCTGGAAGGAAGAGAGAGAGGGGTCGGCACATCAAAACGAAGCTCTCGGGGACCTTCCTGCCCTCGGAGACACGCTCGGCCGAGCTGCAGTGGGAAAACACCCTCCTGCCTCCAGCTGGGACGTGCTCCGCGGTCTGGGGTCTTTCCCTGGACACGGGATCATTCCCAGGGATCTTTCCCTGGACACGGGATCATTCCCTGGGGTCTTTCCCCAGGACCCGGGATCATTCCCTGGGGTCTTTCCCCAGGACATGGGATCATTCCCTGGGGTCTTTCCCAGGACACGGGATCAATCCCTGGGCTCTTTCCCCAGGACACGGGATCATTCCCTGGGGTCTTTCCCCAGGACACGGGATCATTCCCTGGGCTCTTTCTCCAGGACACGGGATCATTCCCAGGGATCTTTCCCTGGACACGGGATCATTCCCTGGGGTCTTTTCCCAGGACACGGGATCATTCCCTGGGCTCTTTCCCCAGGACACGGGATCATTCCCTGGGGTCTTTCCCTGGACACGGGATCATTCCCTGGGATCTTTCCCCAGGACACAGGATCATTCCCTGGGATCTTTCCCAGGACACGGGATCATTCCCTGGGATCTTTCTGCAGGACACGGGATCATTCCCAGGGATCTTTCCCTGGACATGGGATCATTCCCTGGGATCTTTCCCAGGACCCGGGATCATTCCCTGGGGTCTTTCTGCAGGACACGGGATCATTCCCTGGGATCTTCCCCAGGACACGGGATCATTCCCTGGGGTCTTTTCCCAGGACACGGGATCATTCCCTGGGCTCTTTCCCAGGACACGGGATCAATCCCTGGGCTCTTTCCCCAGGACACGGGATCATTCCCTGGGCTCTTTCTCCAGGACACGGGATCATTCCCAGGGATCTTTCCCAGGACACGGGATCATTCCCTGGGCTCTTTCCCCAGGACATGGGATCATTCCCTGGGCTCTTTCCCCAGGACACGGGATCATTCCCTGGGGTCTTTCCCCAGGACACGGGATCATTCCCTGGGCTCTTTCTCCAGGACACGGGATCATTCCCAGGGATCTTTCCCAGGACCCGGGATCATTCCCTGGGGTCTTTCTGCAGGACACGGGATCATTCCCTGGGATCTTCCCCAGGACACGGGATCATTCCCTGGGGTCTTTTCCCAGGACACGGGATCATTCCCTGGGCTCTTTCCCCAGGACACGGAATCATTCCCTGGGCTCTTTCCCCAGGACATGGGATCATTCCCTGGGCTCTTTCTCCAGGACATGGGATCATTCCCTGGGGTCTTTCCCTGGACATGGGATCATTCCCTGGGCTCTTTCCCCAGGACACAGGATCATTCCCTGGGATCTTTCCCAGGACACGGGATCATTCCCTGGGCTCTTTCCCCAGGACATGGGATCATTCCCTGGGGTCTTTCCCTGGACACGGGATCATTCCCTGGGATCTTTCCCCAGGACACAGGATCATTCCCTGGGATCTTTCCCAGGACACGGGATCATTCCCTGGGATCTTTCTGCAGGACACGGGATCATTCCCAGGGATCTTTCCCTGGACATGGGATCATTCCCTGGGGTCTTTCTCCAGGACCCAGGATCATTCCCTGGGCTCTTTCCCCAGGACACGGGATCATTCCCTGGGATCTTTCTCCAGGACATGGGATCATTCCCTGGGGTCTTTCCCTGGACACGGGATCATTCCCTGGGGTCTTCCCCAGGACACGGGATCATTCCCAGGGCTCTTTCCCCAGATCCGAGTCTTCCCCCAAGGGATGTCCCTGGCTCTGTGTGCCCGCAGCAGCCCGGGGCACAAACCCCAAGGCCACAGCCCCGCTCTCTCCATTCCTGAGGGATTTCAGGGAAGGAGCCAAGCGTGGAGCCGGCAGCCGGGAGGATCCTGGCGTCCGAGGAGCTGGGAGTGAGTCAGCAGCCCAGTCCTCTCGCTCGTGGGACACACGGACGGGAGCCGCTCCGGGCCTGGCTCGCGCTTGTTTACACAGCAGCCAGGGAGATGCCAGAACCGCTTGGGCTGCCGGGAGGAGGAGCTGGATCCAAACTCCCCAGCGGCGCCGCCAAGTCCCTCAGGTTTGGGAGCGTTTGTCCTCTTTTGGTTTTGTTTCCCATGTCGGAGCCGCCTGGGCTGGGGGGGACAGAATGAATCCCCCTCCCAGCACTTCATGGAATAGTTTGGGTTGGAAGGGACCTTAAAGATCATCCAGTTCCAACCCTGCTGTCATGGGAAGGGACATCCCACTGGATCAGGGGCTCCAAGCCCCATCCAACGTGGTCTTCAACACCTCCAGGGATGGGGCAGCCACATCTTCCTTGGGAACCTGTGTCCACCACTCTTATTGTGAAGAAACTCCTCCTATGTCCAGTCTAAATCGTCCCCTCTCCAGTTTATCCCCATTGCTCCTCATCCCATCACCACAAGCCTTTATGAACAGCCCCTCTCCAGCTTTCTTGAAGCCCCTTCAGGTACTGGAAGGTCTCTATAAGGTCTCTTCTCCAGGCTGAACAACCCCAACTCTCTCAGCCTGTCCTCATATGGATGTTCTCCAGCCCTCAGATCATCCTTGTAGCCTCCTCTAGACCCGTTCCAGCACTCCCATCCCTGCCCGCTCCGATCCAGGCACTGGTGGGATTGAGCACAGCACCTAGAACTCCACAGCTTCCTGAAACCCCCAGGGAACATCAAGGCTCCCCGAATCCGTGGGGTGGGTGCTCGGAGAAGATGGAACCTGAGGCCCATCAGGGAGCGAGGGCTGGAGGATCGGCCACATGAAGACAGGCTGAGAGAGTTGGGGTTGTTCAGCCTGGAGAGGAGAAGGCTCTGAGGAGACCTTAGAGAGAACTTCCAGACCTGAAGGGGCTCCAAGAAAGCTGGGGAGGGGCTGTTCATAAAGGCTTGTGGTGATGGGATGAGGTGGAATGGGGATAAACTGGAGAGAGGCAGGTTTAGGCTTGATATAAGGAAGAATTTCTTCACCATGAGAGTGGGGAGACGCTAGAGCACGTTGCCCAGAGCAGTGGTGGCTGCCCCATCCCTGGAGGGGTTGAAGACCATGTTGGATGGGGCTTGGAGCCCCTGATCCAGTGGGATGTCCCTGCCCATGGCAGCAGGGTTGGAACTGGATGATCTTTAAGGTCCCTTCCAAGCCAAACTATTCTAGGATTCGGTCTTCCCCTTGTATCTCCCGGATCCCAAGGATTTCTCGGCAGCGGCAGAGCCAGGCAGGCAACGGGACGGGCATCGCCGAGACGGCTCGCGGGAAGCCGTCTGGTCCCCGTTCCTCTTTCTCTTCTACCTGGAGCCACGAGAAGCACTAAAGAAACCCCGGCGCCCGCCCGGCACTGATCCCAGCCCTTCCCAGAGCCCTCCAGGAGAAGCAGAATCACCCTCGTCTCCCAAACCGCTCAGCGAAGCTCTGGCTACACCAACCCCTCGGCACGGCCGCTTCGTCTCCGGCACCAGCCTCCTACCAGTTCATAGAATCATGGAATAACCAGGTTGGAAGAGACCCAACCGGCTCATCGAGTCCAACCATTCCCATCAATTCTCCGTGGTTTGATCCCAAAAACCATCGGGAGAGCTCAGGAGGGACAAAGCCAGGCACAGACGAGGCTCGGGATGGTTCCTGCCCAGCGCCGCGGAGCAGTCGGAGGCAGAGCGGAAGATTTTCCAAGTATTTCAAGTATTTGGAGCAGAATTCCCTGCCCGAGGCGGCTCCTGTGCCAGGCGCTTCCGCAGGCTGCGAGCCACGGCCGGGCCTGCGCCCATCCCGAGGGTGGAAGCCTGGATCCCTCTTGCCTTGAGGACACACGGACATGGGCCAGCCAGGACCCCCAGGACATACAGACAGGGACATACGGACAGGGACACACGGACACAGGCCAGCCAGGAGCCCCGGGACACATGGACAGGGACATACGGACAGGGACACATGGACACGGGCCAGCCAGGAGCCCTGGGACACATGGACAGGGACATACGGACAGGGATGCATGGACACGGGCCAGCCAGGACCCCCAGGACACATGGACAGGGACATACGGACAGGGACACACGGACACGGGCCAGCCAGGACCCCCAGGACATACAGACAGGGACATACGGACAGGGACACACGGACACAGGCCAGCCAGGAGCCCCGGGACACATGGACAGGGACACATGGACACGGGCCAGCCAGGACCCCCAGGACATACAGACAGGGACATACGGACAGGGACACACGGACACGGGCCAGCCAGGACCCCCAGGACATACAGACAGGGACATACGGACAGGGACACACGGACACAGGCCAGCCAGGAGCCCCGGGACACATGGACAGGGACATACGGACAGGGATACAGGGACACGGGCCAGCCAGGAGCCCCGGGACACACAGACAGGGACACACGGACACAGGGACAGGGATCACTAGGACACATGGACAGGGACACACGGACAGGGGCCAGCCAGGAGCCCTGGGACACAGGGACAGGGACACACGGACACAGGGACAGGGACAAACGGACAGGATCCAGCCAGGACCTTCCACCACGGGCAGCCGGCTGGCCCCTGCGCCTCTCCGGCCGCTCGGCACAGCTCTCAGCACTGGATGGACCTTCCTCTCCATCCTCCTCCTCCTCCTTCTCCTCCAGGAGCTGCTCCCTCCCCACTTGAAGCTGCTCCCGGCTCCGGCTGTTCCCACCGGAGCTTCCAAGGTCTGGATGGCCCCGTCCTGGTGCCCACTTGGCCCCCGAGATCCCGGCCAGGGCCAATGATCCATCATGAGGACCCGAATCTCAAACCCACCACGAATCCCACCCGTGCCGGGGCTCCTCTCCTCATTCCGCAAGACCTAAATCCACCTTCTCGGGGATGAGCCGAGGTTTCCGAGCCCCGGAAGATCTGCAGCCCCCCGAGACAACCGAGCATCCCACCGGCACGGCTCACGGCAGGATGGGAAGCGGAATACGCCGGTGGAACCCGCTGCGATGAATCCACTGCCCTGGAAGAGGCTTCCCAGGATGAGGGTTGTGCCAGCGGCAACACCGGCGCCGCGGGGAACGCCAGGCTGCCTCCTTCCATCCCCGCCGCGATCCCACGGCTCGAGGAGCCCGGAGAGCCGCAACCGGAGAGGGTTGCGCCAGCCAAGCCAACTGCTTCCCTGTTGCTTTTCCTCTGGCTCAATCGCCCTCGTTGAGGGGGGGGTCCCGGTTATAGAGAGACTCCGGCTTTGCCGCGCGGCGCTGCCGGGACAGCGGAGCCGGCACAGAGGCAGCAAACACCACCAAGAGCACACGAAGCCATCGCGGGGCTCTCTGTGTTCGGCATCGCTCGGTGAGGCTGAGATCTCAGGGCTCGGCCGGCTCGGTATCGGTGAGCGCTGGATCTTCTGGTATCTCCAGCCCCGACGCGCTCAAGGCCACCCAGGAGGGATTCCGAGCCGGCAAAACCAGCGACTCCCACGTGGATTTGAGGGATCCGGTTTGGCACACAAGGCCCACGGCTGGGGGACACTTGAGGGGACAGGAGCCCCGCGAGCTGCGGATCCAAGAGAACGGTGTGTGGCTGGCAGCTCTTCCACACCCGCACCTCGTCCTGCGCCGCCTCATAGAGCCAGAGAATCACCAGGTTGGAAAAGACCCACGGGATCATCGAGTCCAACCATTCCCATCAATCACTAACCCGTGTCCCTCAGCACCTCGGCCACCCGGCCCTTAAACCCCTCCAGGGAAGGGGACTCAACCCCCTCCCTGGGCAGCCTCTGCCACTGCCCAATGACCCTTTCCACGATAAATTTTTTCCTGATGTCCAGCCTGAACCTCCCCTGGTGGAGCTTGAGGCCATTCCCTCTCGTCCTGTCCCCTGTCCCTTGGGAGAAGAGCCCAGCTCCCTCCTCTCCACAACCTCCTCTCAGGGAGTTGCAGAGAGCAATGAGGTCTCCCCTCAGCCTCCTCTTCTCCAGCCTAAACACCCCCAGCTCTCTCAGCCGCGCCTGCAAAGATCATGGAACCAGGGGCTGGGTTGGGTTGGAAGGGACCTCAAAGCTCATCCAGGTCCAACCAGGGACACCTCCCTCTGGATCAGGGGCTCCAAACCCCATCCAACCTCACCTCGAACACCTCCAGGGATGGGGCAGCCACCACTGCTCTGGGCAACCTGGGCCAGGGCCTCCCCACCCTCCCAGGAGAACATTTCACCCTAAGATCTCATCTCAATCTCTGCTCTTTCAGCTCAAACCCCTCCTCCCTTGTCCTCTCCCTGATCAAGAGCCCCTCCCCAGCCTTCCTGGAGCTCCTTTCAATGCTAGAAGCTGCTATAAGGTCTCCCCTCAGCCTCCTCTTCTCCAGGCTAAACACCCCCAGCTCTCTCAGCCGCTCCTCTTCTTCTCCAGCCCCCTCCCCAGCTTCCTTGCTCTTCTCTGGACTCGCTCCAGAGCCTCAACATCCTTCTTGTGGGGAAGGCCCAGAACTGACCCCAGGATTCGAGGAGCGGTCTCCCCAGGGCCGAGGCCAGAGGGAGAAGAACCTCCCTGGCCCTGCTGGCCACGCCGGGTCTGATCCAAGCCAAGATGCCCTTGGCCTTCTTGGCCACCTGGGCCCCTGCTGGCTCCTGTTCCACCAACACCCCCAGGTCCTTCTCCTCCAGGCACTTTCCAGCCAGACTTCTCCTAGGCTGGAGCTGCTCAGGGTTGTTGTGCCCCAAGGGCAGGACCCGCCGTGTGGCCCCGTTAACCCTCCTGCCGCAGCCCCTGTCGCCCTGAGCTCGGGAAGCGCCGGGCCCGGCTCTGGGCTCGGTGGGAGGTTGGGAACCCCAGGGCCTCTCCCGGCTCACCGGGACAGCTCAGCTCCCCCCACCCCGTGTCCGTGATTCCCAACTACTGGGGGTTCACGCCGGGGCCTCCCAGGGGATAAACGGCAGCGCCGGGCCCGCATCGGGAACCCCTCGGTTACCGGGAAAGCCACCGGGACCCCGACGGGCACCGGGAACCGCGCTGAGCACCCCGATTACCTCGGTTACCGGGAACCCCGCGCACACCAGGGCCTCCTATAGGGCACCGGGAACTCCCGATCGGGATCCCCCTCGGCACCGAGAAGCCCTCGGTTACCGAGAGCCGACCGGGCCCTCCCTCAGGCCCCGGGAGGCCCAGCTCGGGACCGCCCCCAACCGACTCCCCCTCCAATCACATCGAGACCCCTCGGTTACCGGGACACCCCCAGACCGGGCTTCCTCGTAGCCGGTGACGCGGGGGGAGCCCCGGGAAGCCCCGATCGCGGCGGGGCCGGGGGTGGGGAGGGACCGAAGGCCCCGGCTACCCGCCCCGAGCACCCGCCCCGGTCCCAGGGCCTCCCCCCCGGTGTCTCCGCCCCCCTCGCCGGTGTCCCAGCCCTCTCCCCCGGTCCCCCCGGTACCTCTGCCCCGTCCCGGCCCCTCCCGAGCGCACAAACAGGGGATCCGCCGAACCCTCCCGGCGCGGGCGGGACCAGGCGGCGGTTCCGCCAATGGGCGGCGCGGAGGCCGCGCCACTTCCGGTCGGCGCGGCCAATGGGAGCGGCCGCCCCGCGAGGCCCCGCCCCCTGGCCGGCGCGGGAGCCAATCAGCGCCGCGGGGCGCGCGGACGGGCGGCGGCGCGGCCAATGAGAGGGAGTGACGTCACGCGGAAGGCGGGGCTTGCGGGGTGAGCGACGGGCGGCGAGGGGAGAGGGCGGTGACAAATAAGGTGATCTCGGGGGGCGGGGCTTGCCGCCGGGGGAACCAATGAGAGCGCAGGGCGGTACGCGGAGTGACGTAATCGCGCCGCCGCAGCCAATCAGAAGGGGCGGGCGCCTCGATGTGATTGACAGGCCCTGCGCGGCCAATGAGGGCGCTGGTGGGCGTGGCCAAAGGGGGGCTGGGAAGGGGGCGTGGCCAAGGCGGGGTCCAGCGAGCCCCTATGGGGGGGGGGGGCCACAGGGATGGGGGCTCCTGTGGGTATGGGGGGGCTGTATAGGGGGCTGTATAGGGGAGGCGCGACTGTATAGGGGGGGATAAGGTTGTATAGGGGTCTAGAGTCGGGGGGGGAGCTGTATGGGGGTCTGTGGGTGCTGTAGTGGGGAGGGGGGCGGTGGGGGGGTCTATGGGGTGAGGGATAGGTTTCTATAGGGGTCTATAGTGTGGGGGGGCTGCATGGGGGTCTATAGTGGGAAGCGGGGGGATTTATGGGGACCTATAGTGAGAAGGGGGGGCTGTATGGGGGTCTATAGTGGGAAGGGGGGGCTGTATGGGAGTCTCTAGTGGGAAGGGGGGGTTGTATGGGGGACTATAGTGGGAAGGGGCGGCTGTATGGGGGTCTATAGTGGGAAGGGGGGGCTGTATGGGGGTCTATAGTGGAAAGGGGGGGCTGTATGGGGGTCTCTAGTAGAAAGGGGGGTTTGTATGGGGGTCTATAGTGGGAAGGGGGGGCTGTATGGGGACCTATAGTGGGAAGGGGGGGCTGTATGGGGGTCTATAGTGGGAAGAGGGGGCCGTATGGGGGTCTATAGTGGGAAGGGGGGGTTGTATGGGGGTCTATAGTGGAAAGGGGGGACTGTATGGGGGTCTATAGTGGAAAGGGGGGGCTGTATGGGGACCTATAGTGGAAAGGGGGGCTGTATGGGGGTCTATAGTGGGAAGAGGGGGCCGTATGGGGGTCTATAGTGGGAAGGGGGGCTGTATGGGGGTCTCTAGTAGAAAGGGGGTGTTGTATGGGGGTCTATAGTGGGAAGGGGGTGTTGTATGGGGGTGTATAGTGGAAAGGGGGGGCTGTATGGGGGTCTATAGTGGGAAGAGGGTGCTGTATGGGGGTCTGTAGTGGGAAGGGGGGGGCGTATGGGGGTCTATAGTGGGAAGGGGGGGGCGTATGGGGGTCTATAGTGGAAAGGGGGGACTGTATGGGGGTCTATAGTGGAAAGAGGGGGCTGTATGGGGACCTATAGTGGAAAGGGGGGCTGTATGGGGGTCTATAGTGGAAAGGGGGGCTGTATGGGGGTCTCTAGTAGAAAGGGGGTGTTGTATGGGGGTCTATAGTGGGAAGGGGGTGTTGTATGGGGGTGTATAGTGGAAAGGGGGGGCTGTATGGGGGTCTATAGTGGAAAGTGGGGGCTGTATGAGGGTCTCTAGTAGAAAGGGGGGGTTGTATGGGGGTCTATAGTGGGAAGGGGGGGCTGTATGGGGGTCTATAGTGGGAAGGGGGGGCTGTATGGGGGTCTATAGTGGGAAGAGGGGGCCGTATGGGGGTCTATAGTGGGAAGAGGGGGCTGTATGGGGGTCTATAGTGGAAAGGGGGGGCTATATGGGGGTCTATAGTGGAAAGGGGGGGTTGTATGGGGGTCTATAGTGGGAAGGGAGGCTGTATGAGGGTCTATAGTGGAAAGGGGGGGCCGTATGGGGGTCTATAGTGGGAAGGGGGGGCTGTATGGGGGTCTATAGTGGGAAGAGGGGGCCGTATGGGGGTCTATAGTGGGAAGAGGGGGCTGTATGGGGGTCCATAGTGGAAAGGGGGGGCCGTATGGGGGTCTATAGTGGGAAGAGGGGGCCGTATGGGGGTCTATAGTGGGAAGGGGGGGCTGTATGGGGGTCTATAGTGGGAAGAGGGGGCCGTATGGGGGTCTATAGTGGGAAGGGGGGGCTGTATGGGGGTCTATAGTGGGAAGAGGGGGCCGTATGGGGGTCTATAGTGGGAAGAGGGGGCCGTATGGGGGTCTATAGTGGGAAGAGGGGGCTGTATGGGGGTCCATAGTGGAAAGGGGGGGCCGTATGGGGGTCTATAGTGGGAAGAAGGGGCCGTATGGGGGTCTATAGTGGGAAGAGGGGGCTGTATGGGGGTCTATAGTGGGAAGAGGGGGCTGTATGGGGGTCTGTAGTGGGAAGGGGGGGGGCGTATGGGGGTCTATAGTGGGAAGGGGGGCTGTATGGGGGTCTCTAGTAGAAAGGGGGTGTTGTATGGGGGTCTCTAGTGGGAAGGGGGGGCTATATGGGGGTCTATAGTGGAAAGGGGGGACTGTATGGGGACCTATAGTGGAAAGGGGGGGCTGTATGGGGGTCTATAGTGGGAAGGGGGGGCTGTATGGGGGTCTATAGTGGGAAGGGGGGCTGTATGGGGGTCTCTTGTAGAAAGGGGGTGTTGTATGGGGGTCTATAGTGGGAAGGGGGGGCTGTATGGGGGTCTATAGTGGGAAGGGGGGGCTATATGGGGGTCTATAGTGGAGAGGGGGGGCTGTATGGGGGTCTCTAGTAGAAAGGGGGGTTTGTATGGGGGTCTATAGTGGGAAGGGGGGGCTGTATGGGGGTCTATAGTGGGAAGAGGGGGCTGTATGGGGGTCTATAGTGGGAAGGGGGGCGCGTATGGTGGTCTATAGTGGGAAGGGGGGGCTGTATGGGGGTCTATAGTGGGAAGAGGGGGCTGTATGGGGGTCTATATTGGGAAGGGGGGGCTGTATGGGGGTCTATAGTGGGAAGGGGGACTGTGTGGGGGTCTATAGTGGAAAGGGGGGGTTTTATGTTCATCTATAGTGGAAAGGGGGGGCTGTATGAGGGTCTATAGTGGGAAGGGGGGCTGTATGGGGGTCTATAGTGGGAAGGGGGGGGCGTATGGGGGTCTGTAGTGGGAAGGGGGGGCTGTATGGGGGTCTATAGTGGGAAGGGGGGGTTGTATGGGGGTCTATAGTGGGAAGGGGGGGTTGTATGGGGGTCTATAGTGGGAAGAGGGGGCTGTATGGGGGTCTATAGTGGGAAGAGGGGGCTGTATGGGGGTCTATAGTGGGAAGAGGGTGCTGTATGGGGGTCTGTAGTGGGAAGGGGGGGGCGTATGGGGGTCTATAGTGGGAAGGGGGGACTGTATGGGGGTCTATAGTGGAAAGGGGGGGGCCGTATGGGGGTCTATAGTGGGAAGGGGGGACTGTATGGGGGTCTATAGTGGAAAGAGGGGGCTGTATGGGGACCTATAGTGGAAAGGGGGGCTGTATGGGGGTCTATAGTGGAAAGGGGGGCTGTATGGGGGTCTATAGTGGAAAGGGGGGCTGTATGGGGGTCTATAGTGGGAAGGGGGGCTGTATGGGGGTCTCTAGTAGAAAGGGGGTGTTGTATGGGGGTCTATAGTGGGAAGGGGGTGTTGTATGGGGGTGTATAGTGGAAAGGGGGGGCTGTATGGGGGTCTATAGTGGAAAGTGGGGGCTGTATGAGGGTCTCTAGTAGAAAGGGGGGTTTGTATGGGGGTCTATAGTGGGAAGGGGGGGTTGTATGGGGGTCTATAGTGGGAAGGGGGGGTTGTATGGGGGTCTATAGTGGGAAGAGGGTGCTGTATGGGGGTCTATAGTGGGAAGGGGGGGCTGTATGGGGGTCTATAGTGGGAAGGGGGGGCTGTATGGGGGTCTATAGTGGGAAGAGGGGGCCGTATGGGGGTCTATAGTGGGAAGGGAGGCTGTATGAGGGTCTATAGTGGGAAGAGGAGGCTGTATGGGGGTCTATAGTGGAAAGGGGGGGCCGTATGGGGGTCTATAGTGGAAAGGGGGGGCCGTATGGGGGTCTATAGTGGAAAGGGGGGGCTGTATGGGGGTCTATAGTGGGAAGAGGGGGCTGTATGGGGGTCTATAGTGGAAAGGGGGGGCTATATGGGGGTCTATAGTGGAAAGGGGGGGTTGTATGGGGGTCTATAGTGGGAAGGGAGGCTGTATGAGGGTCTATAGTGGAAAGGGGGGGCCGTATGGGGGTCTATAGTGGGAAGGGGGGGCTGTATGGGGGTCTATAGTGGGAAGAGGGGGCCGTATGGGGGTCTATAGTGGGAAGAGGGGGCCGTATGGGGGTCTATAGTGGGAAGAGGGGGCCGTATGGGGGTCTATAGTGGGAAGGGGGGGCCGTATGGGGGTCTATAGTGGGAAGAGGGGGCCGTATGGGGGTCTATAGTGGGAAGAGGGGGCTGTATGGGGGTCTGTAGTGGGAAGGGGGGGGGCGTATGGGGGTCTATAGTGGGAAGGGGGGCTGTATGGGGGTCTATAGTGGGAAGGGGGGCGCGTATGGTGGTCTATAGTGGGAAGGGGGGGCTGTATGGGGGTCTATAGTGGGAAGAGGGGGCTGTATGGGGGTCTATATTGGGAAGGGGGGGCTGTATGGGGGTCTATAGTGGGAAGGGGGACTGTGTGGGGGTCTATAGTGGAAAGGGGGGGTTTTATGTTCATCTATAGTGGAAAGGGGGGGCTGTATGAGGGTCTATAGTGGGAAGGGGGGCTGTATGGGGGTCTATAGTGGGAAGGGGGGGGCGTATGGGGGTCTGTAGTGGGAAGGGGGGGCTGTATGGGGGTCTATAGTGGGAAGGGGGGGTTGTATGGGGGTCTATAGTGGGAAGGGGGGGTTGTATGGGGGTCTATAGTGGGAAGAGGGGGCTGTATGGGGGTCTATAGTGGGAAGAGGGGGCTGTATGGGGGTCTGTAGTGGGAAGGGGGGGGCGTATGGGGGTCTATAGTGGGAAGGGGGGACTGTATGGGGGTCTATAGTGGAAAGGGGGGACTGTATGGGGGTCTATAGTGGAAAGAGGGGGCTGTATGGGGACCTATAGTGGAAAGGGGGGCTGTATGGGGGTCTATAGTGGGAAGGGGGGCTGTATGGGGGTCTCTAGTAGAAAGGGGGTGTTGTATGGGGGGTCTATAGTGGGAAGGGGGTGTTGTATGGGGGTGTATAGTGGAAAGGGGGGGCTGTATGGGGGTCTATAGTGGAAAGTGGGGGCTGTATGAGGGTCTCTAGTAGAAAGGGGGGTTTGTATGGGGGTCTATAGTGGGAAGGGGGGGTTGTATGGGGGTCTATAGTGGGAAGGGGGGGTTGTATGGGGGTCTATAGTGGGAAGAGGGTGCTGTATGGGGGTCTATAGTGGGAAGGGGGGGCTGTATGGGGGTCTATAGTGGGAAGGGGGGGCTGTATGGGGGTCTATAGTGGGAAGAGGGGGCCGTATGGGGGTCTATAGTGGGAAGAGGGGGCTGTATGGGGGTCTATAGTGGAAAGGGGGGGCTATATGGGGGTCTATAGTGGAAAGGGGGGGTTGTATGGGGGTCTATAGTGGGAAGAGGGGGCTGTATGGGGGTCTATAGTGGAAAGGGGGGGCCGTATGGGGGTCTATAGTGGAAAGGGGGGGCCGTATGGGGGTCTATAGTGGAAAGGGGGGGCTGTATGGGGGTCTATAGTGGGAAGAGGGGGCTGTATGGGGGTCTATAGTGGAAAGGGGGGGCTATATGGGGGTCTATAGTGGAAAGGGGGGGTTGTATGGGGGTCTATAGTGGAAGGGAGGCTGTATGAGGGTCTATAGTGGAAAGGGGGGGCCGTATGGGGGTCTATAGTGGGAAGGGGGGGCTGTATGGGGGTCTATAGTGGGAAGAGGGGGCCGTATGGGGGTCTATAGTGGGAAGAGGGGGCCGTATGGGGGTCTATAGTGGGAAGGGGGGGCCGTATGGGGGTCTATAGTGGGAAGAGGGGGCCGTATGGGGGTCTATAGTGGGAAGAGGGGGCTGTATGGGGGTCTATAGTGGGAAGAGGGGGCTGTATGGGGGTCTGTAGTGGGAAGGGGGGGGGCGTATGGGGGTCTATAGTGGGAAGGGGGGCTGTATGGGGGTCTCTAGTAGAAAGGGGGTGTTGTATGGGGGTCTCTAGTGGGAAGGGGGGGCTATATGGGGGTCTATAGTGGAAACGGGGGACTGTATGGGGACCTATAGTGGAAAGGGGGGGCTGTATGGGGGTCTATAGTGGGAAGGGGGGGCTGTATGGGGGTCTATAGTGGGAAGGGGGGCTGTATGGGGGTCTCTAGTAGAAAGGGGGTGTTGTATGGGGGTCTATAGTGGGAAGGGGGGGCTGTATGGGGGTCTATAGTGGGAAGGGGGGGCTATATGGGGGTCTATAGTGGAAAGGGGGGGCTGTATGGGGGTCTCTAGTAGAAAGGGGGGTTTGTATGGGGGTCTATAGTGGGAAGGGGGGGCTGTATGGGGGTCTATAGTGGGAAGAGGGGGCTGTATGGGGGTCTATAGTGGGAAGGGGGGGGCGTATGGTGGTCTATAGTGGGAAGGGGGGGCTGTATGGGGGTCTATAGTGGGAAGAGGGGGCTGTATGGGGGTCTATAGTGGGAAGGGGGACTGTGTGGGGGTCTATAGTGGAAAGGGGGGGTTTTATGTTCATCTATAGTGGAAAGGGGGGGCTGTATGAGGGTCTATAGTGGGAAGGGGGGGGCGTATGGGGGTCTGTAGTGGGAAGGGGGGGCTGTATGGGGGTCTATAGTGGGAAGGGGGGGTTGTATGGGGGTCTATAGTGGGAAGGGGGGGCTGTATGGGGGTCTATAGTGGGAAGAGGGGGCTGTATGGGGGTCTATAGTGGGAAGAGGGTGCTGTATGGGGGTCTGTAGTGGGAAGGGGGGGGCGTATGGGGGTCTATAGTGGGAAGTGGGGGCGTATGGGGGTCTATAGTGGGAAGGGGGGGCTGTATGACGGTCTATAGTGGGAAGGAGGGGGGGCAGGGGTCCCACAAGGGGGATGGGGACACAACTCCCCCCCCCAACAAACGGAGCCGGACACCGAGTACGAAACTGCAGGAGTTACAAAAGCCGCGAGGCGGGGTGGGGGGGCAGTAATATAAATTTGGGGGGGGGGGGGCAGGCTCTGGGGGGAGCCCCCATTGCACCCCTTGGTTGAGGAGGGCAAAACCTCATGGGGTGGGGGGCACAGTGCTGGTCCTGGGGCCCCCCTGGCAGGGCTGTAAGTGCCGAAAGTCCAGGGGTGGTGGGGGATTTGGGGGGCCCTCCAGCAGCTGGGGGGGGGGGGTTGGGAAGCAAGGGGGGGGCTCTTCCCAGAGCCTGGGGGGGGGGTCTTGTGCTCTCAGAGGCGCAGGTGGGGGACGGCGTGGGTGACATCGCGGAAGAAGGGGTGTCCCAGCGCCGCCTTGGCCGAGATCCGCTCGTTGGGGTTGTAGTGCAGCATTTGCTGGGGGGGGGGGGAAGATGGGGAGCGGTGAGAAAGGGGGTGGGGGGGTCCCCATCGCTCCCCCAGCCCTCTCCCCATTTATCCCCCCCCCTCCCCCAGCTCACCGCCAGCAGCTTGCGCCCCTCCTCGTCCAGCGGCGGCACCACCTCCCGAAATCCTGGCGCGCCCACTTGGGAAAACTGGGTTTGTAGTCGGGCATGGAGGTCACTCCCGGCCACGCCGCCTCGTCCGGCGTTCCCAGCGTCCGGAAGATGCGGAAGAGCTGGTCGATCTCGGAATCTCCAGGGAAAAGGGCGCGTCGGGTGATCTGGGATGTTGATGGTGGTGGGGGGGGGGGGGACGACACACATAATTAGAGATCCTCCCCGTGTCCCGGCGAACCCCGAAACGCCTCGTCCGTGTCCTTTCCGGCTGCCACCCCGTGAGCCCGCGTGACCGGGAGCGCTCGTGGCCGTGTGACGCCAAGCGGGGGGCTCACATGATGGGGTGACCCCCGCGCCCACAAAGCCCCTTTATTCCCCTGGTGCTCCGCACCCCACGGACGGCAACGGCTGCAGCCGGGAGCCACCGAGTTACCGGGATGGGGTGGGAGTCACGGCATCACCGGGATGGGGAGCCCACCATAAGAAAGCCCGGAGTCACTGGGATGGGGTGGGATGAGGTGGCGTCACTGGGATTGGGAGCCCTGGGGTCGCCGTGTCACCAGGACTGGGAGAGAGCAGCACTAGGATGGGATGGAGTGGGGCCTCTTCCCAGGGTGTGATAGGATGGGATGGATCCCTTCCAGGGGATGGGATGGGGTCTCCTCCAAAGAACGGGATGGGGCCTCCTCCAGAGAATGGGATGGGGTCTCTTCCAGGGGATGGAACAGGATGGGATCCCTTCCAGGGGATGGGATGGGTCCTCTTCCAAGGGTGTGATAGGATGGGGTCTCCTCCAAAGAACGGGATGGGGTCTCCTCCAAAGAACGGGATGGGGTCTCCTCCAAAGAATGGAACAGGATGGGATCCCTTCCAGGGGATGGGATGGCTCCTCTTCCAAGGGTGTGATAGGATGGGATCCCTTCCAGAGGATGGGATGGCTCCTCTTCCAAGGGTGTGATAGGATGGGGTCTCCTCCAAAGAATGGGATGGGGCCTCCTCCAAAGAATGGGATGGGGCCTCCTCCAAAGAATGGGATGGGGTCTCTTCCAGGGGATGGAACAGGATGGGATCCCTTCCAGGGGATGGGATGGGTCCTCTTCCAAGGGTGTGATAGGATGGGATGGATCCCTTCCAGAGAATGGGATGGGGTCTCTTCCAGGGGATGGAACAGGAGAGGATCCCTTCCAGGGGATGGGATGGCTCCTCTTCCAAGGGTGTGATAGGATGGGGCCTCCTCCAAAGAACGGGATGGGGTCTCCTCCAAAGAATGGGATGAGGCCTCCTCCAAAGAATGGGATGGGGTCTCCTCCAGGGGATGGAACAGGACGGGATCCCTTCCAGGGGATGGGATGGCTCCTCTTCCAAGGGTGTGATAGGATGGGGTGTCCTCCAAAGAATGGGATGGGGCCTCTTCCAAAGGTGTGATAGGATGGGGTCTCTTCCAAAGAATGGGATGGGGCCTCCTCCAAAGAACGGGATGGGGTCTCCTCCAAAGAATGGGATGGGGTCTCCTCCAAAGAATGGGATGGGGCCTCCTCCAAAGAATGGGATGGGGTCTCTTCCAGGGGATGGAACAGGATGGGATCCCTTCCAGGGGATGGGATGGCTCCTCTTCCAAGGGTGTGATAGGATGGGGTGTCCTCCAAAGAATGGGATGGGGTCTCCTCCAAGGGATGGATCAGGATGGGGTGGGATGGGTTAGGATGTGACCTCCAGTGAGGGATGGGATGGAGTTCCCTCTGAGGGACGAACGGGGGACTCTCCAAAGGCTTCAAGTCCCTCCAGGAGATGGGATGGGGAGTTGTGGTTTCACTGGGATGGGATGGAAAGCCGTGACACCAATGGGATGAGGAGCCACGGTGTCACCAGGATGGGACAGGGAGCTGTGATATCACCAGGATGGGATAGGATGGGGAACCATGGCATTGCTGGGATGGGGTGGGAGCCACAGGGTCACCAGGACAGGAGGGAAAGCCACGGGATCGATGGGATGGGATGGGATGGGATGGGATGGGATGGGATGGGATGGGATGGGATGGGATGGGATGGGATGGGAGACCACGGCATCACTGGGAGGGGCTGGGAAGCTGGTGTCACTGGGCTGGGCAGACCCTGGGAACCCCAGTGCTCCCTGGAGGGGGGTCCAGGCCCCTCTTTCGCTGCCCCCCCCGAGCACCCACCATCTCAGCAAAGATGCAGCCCAGGCTCCAGATGTCGACGGCGGTGGAGTAGTACTTGCAGCCCAGCAGGATCTCGGGGGGCGCGGTACCACAGCGTCACCACCTGCGCCAACAGGGACCCCGTGGCACCAGGCATCCTCCAGCCCCTGAGCCCCTCCTGCCCCTCAAAGACCCCCCATCCTGCCCCACTCCAGCGTCTCAGCCCCCTCCTGCCCCCCAGGACCCCCCATCCTGCCCCCCAGGATTTCCCATCCTGACCCCCCCTGCCCCTAAGCCTTCTCCTGGCCCCCAGGACCCACCCCCCTCCTCCCCTGGAGCCCCATCCTGCCCCTCCAGGACCCACTAAAGCCCCTGAGCCCCATCCTGACAGCCAGGACCTCCCCCATTCCACCCCCAGAACCCCCATCCTGCACCCCAAGACCTCCCATCCTGGCCCCCAAGACTCTCCTAGACCCTGAACACCCTCCTGACAGCCAGGACCCCCACATTCCACCCCCCAGGACCCCCATCCTGCCCTCCAAGACCCTCTCCCAGCCCCTGAGCCCCATCCTGCCCCCGAGAATCCCCTCCTCCTGCCCCCCCGAGATCCTTTCCCAGCCCCTGAGCCCCATCCTCATGGCCAGGACCCCCCCATTTCACCCCCCAGGACCCCCATCCTGTCCCCCAAGACCCCCTCCAGCCCCTGAACCCCCTCCTGACAGCCAGGACCCCCACATTCCACCCTCCAGGACCCCCATCCTGCCCCCCAAGACCCTCTCCCAGCCCCTGAGCCCCATCCTGCCCCCGAGGATCCCCTCCTCCTGCCCCCCCGAGATCCTTTCCCAGCCCCTGAGCCCCATCCTGACGGCCAGGACCCCCCCATTTCACCCCCCAGGACCCCCATCCTGCCCCCCAAGACCCCCTCCAGCCCCTGAGCCCCATCCTGATGGCCAGGACCCCCCCACATTCCACCCCTAGGACCCCCATCCTGCCCTCCAAGACCCCCTCCAGCCCCTGAGCCCCATCCTGATGGCCAGGACCCCCCACATTCCACCCCCAGGACCCCTATCCTGACCCCCAAGACCCTCTCCCAGGCCTTGAGCCCCATCTTGCTCCCCCGAGACCCCCTAAAGCCCCTGAGCCCCATCCTGCCCCCCAGGATCCCCCCCTCCTGTCTCTTTGAGACCCCCCTCCAGCCCCTGAGCCCCATCTTGCCTCCCAGGAACCCCTAAAGCCCCTGAGCCCCATCCTACCCCCCAGGACCCCCCCAGGATCCCCCCCCGGCCGCACCTCGTGGGTGTAGGTGCGCACGGGCACCCCAAAAGCGCGGGCGAGGCCGAAGTCGGCCAGTTTGATGGCGCCGTCGGCGTTGATGAGCAGGTTCTGGGGTTTGAGGTCGCGGTGCAGCACGCGGTGCGCGTGGCAGAACGCCAGGCCCTGCAGCAGCTGGAACAGGTAGCTCTGCGGGGTGGGGGTCAGCCGGAAGGACACCCCCCACACACACCCCCAAAAACCATGGGTCAGGGCCCCCCTTTGCACCTTGATGAGGGGCAGCGCGATGCCGCCCAGCGAGGCCGAGTCCATGAACTTCTTGAGGTCTTGGTGCAGGAACTCAAACACCAGGTAGAGCTTGTTCTCCGTGTGGATCACGTCCAGTAGCCTGCGGAGATGCCGTGTGGGCTGGGGGTGCCCCACAGCCACCCCATAGCCACCCCACAGTGCCCCATAGCCACCCCGTAGCCACCCCACTGCGCCCCACAGGGGTCCTGGTGCAGGAACTCAAACACCAGGTAGAGCTTGTTCTCCGTGTGGGTCGTGTCCAGCAGCCTATGGAGATGCCGTGTGGGTTGGGTGACCCACAGCACCCCATAGCCACCCCACTGTGCCCCATAGCCACCCCACAGCCCCCCCACACCCCCCTCACTTGACAATGTTGGGGTGGTTCAGCTCCTTCAGCAGCGAGATCTCCCTGATGGCCGTGCTGGGGACGCCCTCGGTCTCCCTGGGGGACAGCGGCTCAGCCTCCCCATCCCCAGGGACCCCCCCAGTGCCCCCCACCCCCTTCTCCATGCCCCCCATTCCTGGTGCCCCCCAGAGTGGCCTCGCCTGTGCCTGGTGCCCCACCATGCCCGCTGCCTCCTCTGTGCCCCCCACCTCTGTGCCCCCCCCGTGATCACTGTCCCCCCGTTCCCCCCCATGCCTGCGGCCCCCCCGTTGCCCCCCATGCCCCCCAGCTCCCCCCATGCCCCCTAGTTCCCCCCCATGGCCTCTGTACCCCAGTTCCCCCCCATACCCCCTGCCCTCCCCATGCCCCCCAGCTGCCCCCCATGCCCCCCAGCTCCCCCTCATGCCCCCCAGCTCCCCCCCATGCCTGCTGCCCCCCAGTTCCCCCCCATACCCTCCAGTTCCCCCCCATGCCCTCTGTACCCCAGTTCCCCCCCATGCCCCGTCCTCCCCATGCCTCCTGCCCCCCAGCTCCCCCCCCGCCCCCCAGTTCCCCCTCATGCTCCCCAGTTCCCCCCCATGTCCCCTGCCCCCCAGCTCCCCCCCATGCCCCCCAGTTTCCCCCCCTGCCCCCCAGTTCCCCCTCATGCTCCCCAGTTCCCCCCATGCCCCCTGCCCCCCAGTTCCCCCTCATGCTCCCCAGTTCCCCCCATGCCCCCTGCCCCCCAGTTCCCCCTCATGCTCCCCAGTTCCCCCCCATGTCCCCTGCCCCCCAGCTCCCCCCCATGCCCCCCAGTTCCCCCTCATGCTCCCCAGTTCCCCCCATGCCCCCTACCCCCCAGTTCCCCCTTCATGCCCCCCATCTCCCCCCATGCCCCCTGCCCCCCAGCTCCCCCTCATGCCCCCCATATCCCCCATGCCCCCCAGCCCCCCCCCCCCGCCCCCTAAACTCACGTATCCAGCCGGATCTTCTTCAGCGCCACCACCTCCCCCGTCACCTTGTTGCGGGCCTTGTACACGACACCATAAGTGCCCTCCCCGATCTTCTCCACCTTCTGGAAGTTCTCCATTTTCTTGGGGGGGGGGGGTCCCCGAGACCCCCGGGGCCGGGGGAAGACCCTGTGGGACAATAGGGGGGGGGGGGGGGCTCGAGGGGGATGGGGGTCCCGTGGGGTGTCCCTGGGGCAGGGGGGTGTCCCTTGGGGGGGGTGTCCCTCAGGGAAGGGGTCCCCTGGGGGGGGGTCTGAGTGAGGGGGGGGGGGCTCGGAGGGTCCTGGGGGGGGTGGGAATCTCAGAGGGAAGGGGGTCCTGAGTGTCTAGGGGGGTCTGGGGGGGTCCTGGGGGTCTGGGGGGGGGTCTCTATGGGTGGGGGGTGCCTAGGGGAGTCCTGGGAGGGGGAGAGGGGGGTCCTGAGGTCTGCGGGGGGGGGGGGGTGTCCCAAGAAGGGGGGGTTCCTAGAAGGAAGGGGGGGTTCAATGGGGGGTCCCTGAGGTCGGGGGAGTTGGGGGGGGTCCCTAAGCCGGGTGTGGGGGGGGTAATCTCCAAGAGCCCCGGTGTCGGGGTTCCCTGGGGGGGGGGTCCGGTGGGGAGGAGGAGGAGGGGGTCCCCGGGGGGGGTCCCTAGCGGCTCTGAGCGATCGCAGCCGCCGTTATTTTTCTGTCCCCCCCCCCCAAGCCCTTTTCTTTTTTTCTGTTTCTTTTCCCCCCGGCGGGAGGGGGGGGGGGGAACGCGCCGCTTCCCGCCTTCCGCTGGTCACGCCCCCTCGGCGCGCTCCCATTGGCTGAGAGCCCTCCCCTCGCGCCCTCCCATTGGCCGAGAGGCCTCCCCTCCCGCGCTCCCATTGGCTGCGCGCCCGCCCACCGCCCTCTCCCGCGCTCCCATTGGCTGAGGGCGCTCCCGCTCGGCCCCCTCCCCCCCCAATTGGCTGCGCGCGCCGTGGCGGAACCGGCAGCGCGGGAGATCTCTTAAAGGGGCCGCAGCGCTGGAAATGATTAAGGGGGGGTGGTCCTAGAGGGGGGACACGCAGGGGGGGGCACGGGGCCTCTGGGACACCCCCCCCCCCAAATCATCACTCCAGCTCCGGAGGCGCTAGTCATGTATACAGACATGGACCCCCCCTGTACAAGCAGGGGAACCCTCAATTCCACATTTAGGGGGACCCCAATGCTGCACCCACATGGGGGACCCCCATCTTGCAGACTGGGGGGGGGGCACCCCGATACTGCACCCACACGGGGGGATCCCCATCATGATGGAGACCTCGATCCCAGGGGGACCCTGACCCCACAGACTTTGGGGGGGGGGGGCTCCTACCCTGTATAAACGAGGGGGGACCCCATTCCACATCCAGGGGGACCCCAGGGCTGCACCCACACCCAGCGACCTGGGGGAACCCGGGGATGCGGGGGGGTTGTCCCAGAGATCTGTCACCCCAGCCCCGGCTGGAAAAGCTGGGGTCCCCCCACCCCATATCTATGGGAATTGGGGACCCCCAGAGTATGCAGGGTGGGGGGTCCCCATCCACAAAAGGGGGTCCCTGTGTGTGTGTGCACAAAACCGGGGTCCCCCCATTTGTGCTGGATCGGGGTCCTCTGCATCCACGATGGGGGGTCCCCTGCCTATAGATGTCATCGGGGTCCCCCCATTTTTGCTGGATCGGGGTCCCCTGCCTCCACGATGGGGGGTCCCCTGCCTATAGATGTCATTGGGGTCCCCATGTTTGTGGGTTTGGGGTCCCCGTGTGTGGGTTTATGTACCTCCATACGTGAGATTGGGGTCCCCCCATGGATGTGGCTTTGGGGTCCCCCTATTTTTGCTGGATCGGGGTCCCCTGCCTCTGCGATGGGGGGTCCCCTGCCTATAGATGTCATTGGGGTCCCCACATTTGTGGGTTCGAGGTCCCTGTGTGTGGGTTTGGTGTACCCCCATATGAGAGATTGGGGTCCCCCCATGGACGTGGCTTTAGGGTCCCCCCATTTGTGTTGGATCAGGGTCCCCTGCCTCCACAATGGGGGGTCCCCTGCCTATATATGTCATTGGGGTCCCCATGTTTGTGGGTTCGGGGTCCCTGTGTGTGGGTTTGGGGTCCCTGTGTGTGGGCTTGTTGTACCTCCATATGTGAGATTGGGGTCCCCCCATGGATGTGGGTTTGGGGGTCCCCCCATTTGTGCTGGATTGGGGTCCTCTGCCTCTGTGATGGGGTGTCCCCTGCCTCTATATGTCATTGGGGTCCCCATGTTTGTGGGTTCGGGGTCCCTGTGTGTGGGTTTGGTGTACCTCCATATGTGAGATTGGGGTCCCCCCATGGATGTGGCTTTGGGGTCCCCCCATTTGTGCTGGATCGGGGTCCCCTGCCTCCACGATGGGGGGGTCCCCTGCCTATATATGTCATTGGGGTCCCCACGTTTGTGGGTTTGGGGTCCCTGTGTGTGGGTTTGTTGTATCTCCATACGTGAGATTGGGGTCCCCCCATGGATGTGGCTTTGGGGTCCCCCCATTTTTGCTGGATCGGGGTCCCCTGCCTCCACGATGGGGGGTCCCCTGCCTATAGATGTCATTGGGGTCCCCATGCTTGTGGGTTTGGGGTCCCATGTTTGTGGGTTTGGGGTCCCATGTTTGTGGCTTCGGGGTGCCTGTGTGGGGGTTTATGTACCTCCATATGTGAGATTGGGGTCCCCCCATGGATGTGGGTTTGGGGTCCCTGTGTGGGGGTTTATGTACCTCCATATGTGAGATTGAGGTCCCCCCATGGATGTGGCTTTGGGGTCCCCCCATTTTTGCTGGATCGGGGTCCCCTGCCTCCACAATGGGGGTCCCCTGCCTATATATGTCATTGGGGTCCCCCCATTTGTGCTGGATCGGGGTCCCCTGCCTCCACGATGGGTGGTCCCCTGCCTATAGATGTCATTGGGGTCCCCATATTTGTGGGTTCGGGGTCCCTGGGCTCGGTGGAGGGAGCCTGAAATCCCTCCTTTGGGTCTGAAAGTGGGGGGCAGCCCCCCAATTCCCCTTCCTGAGCTGAGGGGGGGTGCCGATGCCCCCCAAGAACCCCTCACCCCCCTCCTCCTCCTCCTCCAACCCCCGAGTAGAGCCGAAGCGTGTGACCAGGCCTGACCGAGCGCCGCACACACGTGAACACACGTGTCCCCACGTAACTCAACTCGGGTGGGGTCCCCCTCCTTTTTTTTTTTTGGGGGGGTGGGGTTATGCAAACCAGAGCCCCTTCATATCCCCCCGCTCCCCGTTCCTTCACCCCTCTTCTCCAGGGAAGACGCCGGCGACCATGAGGGTGCACGAAGCCATCACCATCTTGGGGACCCTCCTGGTCTTGGCTGAGGCTCAACGGCGTGAGTTGAGGTTCTGGGGGGACGCGAGGGATATTGGGGGGGTCCTTGCAGCAGCTGGGTTGGTCAGCGACGCCCCCAGATCCTGTGAGCCCTCTGGTCGTCCCCACCACCCTGGAGATTTTGGGGTTCGCCGGTGGGAGAGACCCCCCAAAATCATCCAGGGAGCAGGATTGGACCCCTGGGGTCCCCATTGCTGTGTAGGGGTTTGGGGGGACCCTACAGCCCCTGGGGGAATGTGGGGGTCCCCATCGCTCTGTGGGGTTTGGGGGGACCCTACAGCCCCTAGGGGAATGTGGGGGTCCCCATCGCTCTGTGGGGTTTGGGGGGACCCTACAGTCCCTGGGGGAATGTGGGGGTCCCCATCGCTCTGTGGGGTTTTGGGGGGACCGTACAGTCCTTGGGGAATGTGGGGTTTGGGGGGACCCTACAGTCCCTGGGGGAATGTGGGGGTCCCCATCGCTCTGTGGGGTTCTGGGGGGACCGTACAGTCCCTGGGGAATGTGGGGTTTGGGGGGACCCTACAGTCCCTAGGGGAATGTGGGGGCCCCCATCGCTCTGTGGGGTTCTGGGGGGACCGTACAGTCCCTGGGGGAATGTGGGGGTCCCCATCGCTCTGTGGGGTTTGGGGGGACCCTACAGCCCCTAGGGGAATGTGGGGTTTGGGGGGACCGTACAGTCCCTGGGGGAATGTGGGGGTCCCCATCGCTCTGTGGGGTTTTGGGGGGGCCCTACCGAGTGGGGTGGGATGTGGGGGTCCCCGTCTCTCTCTGTGGGTGCTGTGATCAGGCTGGGATCCTGGCAGCCTATTTTAAATTGGGGGGCACCGAGGGGTCCTGGCAGCCCCTTGTGATTTGGGGGGGGACCTTGCAGCCCCTTTTGAGTTGGGGGGCACAGAGAAGTCCTGGCAGCCCCTTATGAATTTGAGGGGGGGGTTGGGGGGGTCCTGGCAGTCTATTTTAAATTTGGGGGGCACCGAGGGGTCCTGGCAGCCCTCTGTGAATTTGGGGGGGGGGGGTTGGGGGGGTCCTGGCAGTCTATTTTAAATTTGGGGGGCACTGAGGGGTCCTGGCAGCCCCTTGGTATTTTGGGGGGTTTGGAGGGGGTCCTTGTAGCCCCTTTTGAGTTGGGGGGCACAGAGGGGTCCTGGCAGCCCCTTATGAATTGGGGGGGTTTAGGGGAGACCTGGCAGCCCCTTGTGATTTGTGGGGGGCTGGGGGGGCCCCGGCATCACCCAGTGAGCGGGGACGGCGGGGGAATCGCTCTCCCCGTCCCGCTCGGGGCCCCAGCTCAGCTGAGAGTCACATGCAGCGGCTTTGGGTGCTGGGCGCCATGTGATGGGGCTTTGTCCCTCACGTGGGCCCCCCTGGCATCTCGAGGCCCCCTACAGCCCCAGGGAAATGTGGGGGTCCCCCTCGCTCTGTGGGGTTTTGGGGGGACCCAACAGCCCTGGGGAAATGGGGGGGGGGGGGTCCCCATCGCTCTGTGGGGCTTTGGAGGAACCCTACAGCCGAGCACCCTGGAGTGGCAGGGCTGGGGGTGATGGGTGGTCCCCAACGCCGGGTGCTTGGGGTACCACGAGCACCCTTCGTCTTTCGTGCCGCAGGAGCCGGTGGCCGAAGCCGTGGCCGGAGCCGTGGTGGCCAGAGCCAGGCCTGGAGCCGGCGGCCGGCGGCGTTCCGGAGCTGGGACACGGCGCTGTACCCGCCATGGCAGGAGGGGACGACGCGGCAGAGGGATTGCTGGAGAGGTGGGCGCGGGGTGGGTGCGGAGGGGGCCGGGATGGTGCTGGGATGGGTGGAGGGATGGGGGTCAGGATGGAGCTGGGATGGGTGCAAGGATGGTGCTGGGATGGGTCCAAGAATGGTGCTGGGATGGGTCCTAGAATGGTGCTGGGATGGGTGTCAGGATGGTGCTGGGATGGGTGTCAGGATGGTGCTGGGATGGGTGTCAGGGTGGATGTCTGGATGGTGCTGGGATGGGTGGAGGGATGGAGCGGGGATGGGTGTCAGGGTAGCGCTGGGATGGGTGTCAGGATGATGCTGGGATGGGTGCAAGGATGGTGTTCAGATAGATGTCAGGATGGTACCGGGATCGGTGCAGGATGGGTGCTAATATGAGTCCTGGAAGGCTACCAGGATGGATGTCGGGATGGGTGCAGCGCTGGGTGCTGAGATGGTGCCAGGATGGGTGTAGGATGGTGCCAGGATGGGTGCCAAGGTGGTGCTGGGACGAGAGCAAGGATGGTGTTGGGATGGGTGCAGGCTGGATAGAGGGATACGTGTCAGGATGGGTGCTGAGATGGTGCCAGGATGGGTGCAGGATGGGTACTGGGACGGGTAGAGGGCTGGGTGCTGGGCTGGGTGCTGCTGGCGCTGAGTGGCCGCGGTGTCCCCGTGCTTGGCAGGCGGCGACGTCACCTTGGACCTCAGCAACGACGCTCCCACCATGTCGGGCGCCGACGCCACCTTCTCCATCGCCCTGCGCTTCCCCGGCACCCAGGCCGTGCTGCCCGACGGCCGCGTCGTCTGGTCCCGCAACTGCACCCTCAACGGTCAGTCCTGGGGTTTTGGGGCGACGCGAGGGATATTGGGGGGGTCCTGGCAGCAGCTGGGTTGGTCAGCGACCCTCCCAGATCCTGCGAGCCCTCTGGTCGTCCCCACCACCCTGGAGATCTTGGGGTTCGCCAGTGGGAGAGACCCCCCCAGATCATCCAGGGAGCAGGATTGGACCCTGGGGTCCCCATTGCCATGTAGGGTTTTGGGGGGACCCTACAGCCCTTAGGGGAATGTGGGTGTCCCCATCGCTCTGTGGGGTTTTGGGGGTTCCCTACAGCCCTTAAGGGAATGTGGGGGTCCCCATCGCTCTGTGGGGTTTTGGGGGGACCCTACAGCCCCTAGGGTGTGGGGCGGGATGTGGGGGGTCCCCATCTCTCTCTGTGGGTGCTGTGGATGGGGGGGGACCCCAATCAGGCTAGGAGTGAGGGGGACCCAGAAGCTCCCTGTGATCTGGGGGGGGGGTTGGGGGGGATCCTCGCGACCCCTTTTGAGTTGGGGGGCACAGAGGGGTCCTGGCAGCCCCTTATGAATTGGGGATATTGGGGGGGTCCTGGCAGCCCCTTATGAACTGGGGGGGGGTTGTCTGGAGCCACAGCTGCACCCTCAAGGGTCGGTCTTCGCCCCGGCACCCCCTTTTCTCACCCTCCGCTCCCCACAGGCACCCGCGTCACCCAAGGGGATTCGGTTTTCCCGGATCAAGCGGCCGAGGGCGCGGACGGCGTCTTCCCGGATGGCGAACCCTTCCCTGCCGGTGCCGGCGGCAAGCGTGACAAATTCGTCTACGTCTGGTGGACGTGGGGTAAGGCCGGCACCGATCCTGCCGCCTTCGGGGGGGTCCCCGCGGCGCCACTGAAGCCCCTCGTCCCGCAGGGCGCTACTGGCAGGTGGTGGACGGCGCGGCGTCGCGGCTGACGGTGGGCACGGCCGGCGTGCCGCTCGGCTCCTACACCATGGAGGTCGTCGTCTACCACTACCGAGGCCAAGAGAAGTTCGTCCCCATCGGGCGCGCCAGCACCCAGTTCACCATCACGGGTGGGTACGGGATGGGTGCCGGGATGGGTGCCAAGAGGAATGGTGGAAGGGTCCACGATGGGTGCTGAGATGGTGCCAGGATGGGTGCCCAGAGGAATGGTGGATGGGTTCACGATGGGTGCTGAGATGGTGCTGAGAAGGTGCCAGGATGGGTGCCCAGAGGAATGGTGGAAGGGTCCACGATGGGTGCTGAGATGGTGCTGAGATGGGTGCCCAGAGGAATCCTGGATGGATCCAGGATGGGTGCTGAGATGGTGCTGAGAAGGTGCCAGGATGGGTGCCCAGAGGAGTGGTGGATGGGTCCAGGATGGGTGCCCAGAGGAACGGTGGATGGGTCCAGGATGGGTGCTGAGATGGTGCTGAGATGGGTGCCCAGAGGAATGGTGGATGGGTTCACGATGGGTGCTGAGATGGTGCTGAGATGGGTGCCCAGAGGAATCCTGGATGGATCCAGGATGGGTGCTGAGATGGTGCTGAGAAGGTGCCAGGATGGGTGCCCAGAGGAACGGTGGATGGGTTCACGATGGGTGCTGAGATGGTGCCAGGATGGGTGCCCAGAGGAATCCTGGATGGATCCAGGATGGTTGCTGAGATGGTGCTGAGATGGGTGCCCAGAGGAATCCTGTATGGTGCCAGGATGGGTGCTGAGATGGTGCTGAGAAGGTACCAGGATGGGTGCCCAGAGGAATGGTGGATGGGTCCAGGATGGGTGCTGAGAAGGTGCCAGGATAGGTGCCCAGAGGAATGGTGGAAGGGTCCACAATGGGTGCTTAGATGGTGCTGAGATGGTGCCCGGAGGAACAGTGGATGGATCCAGGATGGGTCCAGGATGGGTGCTGAGAAGGTGCCAGGATGGGTGCCCAGAGGAATCCTGGATGGATCCAGGATGGTTGCTGAGATGGTGCTGAGATGGTGCTGAGATGGGTGCCCAGAGGAATGGTGGGTGGGTCCAGGATGGGTCCAGGATGGGTGCTGAGATGGTGCTGAGATAGTGCTGGGATGGATGCAGGATGGGTGCTGGGTGCTACCGGGATGGATGCAGGGATGGATACCAGATGGGCATTGGATGGTGCCAAGATGGTGTTGGGATGGCTAGCAGGATGGATGCAGGATGGTGCTGGGATGGGTGCTGGGTGCTGCTGGGATGGATGCAGGGATGGGTACCAGGATGGATGCAGGGATGGGTACCAGGATGGAAGCAGGATGGGTGCTGGGTGATGCTGGGATGGATGCAGGGATGGGTACCAGGATGGAAGCAGGATGGGTGCTGGGTGATGCTGGGATGGATGCAGGGATGGGTACCAGGATGGATGCAGGATGGGCGCTGAGTGATGCTGGGATGGATGCAGGGATGGGTACCAGGATGGATGCAGGATGGGTGCTGGGTGATGCTGGGATGGATGCAGGGATGGGTACCAGGATGGATGCAGGGATGGGCGCTGAGTGATGCTGGGATGGATGCAGGGATGGGTACCAGGATGGATGCAGGATGGATGCTGCGTGATGCTGGGATGGATGCAGGGATGGATACCAGGATGGATGCAGGGATGGGTACCAGGATGGATGCAGGATGGGTGCTGGGTGCTGCTGGGATGGATGCAGGGATGGGTACCACGATGGATGCAGGATGGGCGCTGAGTGATGCTGGGATGGATGCAGGGATGGGTACCATGATGGATGCAGGATGGGCGCTGAGTGATGCTGGGATGGGTGCAGGATGGTTGCCAGGCCGGTGCTGGGCTGGTGCTGAGCTGTGGTTCCCACAGGAGCTGACTCCCCCGTGTCCCCCCCTCCTCCAGACCAGGTTCCCTTCACCGTGTCGGTGACGCAGGTGCAGGACACGTCCGAGGGCGACAGGCGCTTCGTGCGCAACCGCGCCGTGGCCTTCACCGTGCAGCTGCACGACCCCAGCCGCTACCTGCGCGACGCCGCCATCTCCTACTCGTGGGACTTCGGCGACGGCAGCGGGACCCTCATCTCGCACAGCACCACGGTCACCCACACCTACCTGGAGACCGGCTCCTTCAACGCCCGCCTGGCGCTGCAGGCGGCCATCCCCATCAGCCCTTGCGGCACCTCGGTGGCGCCCGTCGTGGATCCCACCACAGCGGCCTCCTCGGTGGGACCCACCACCGACGAGTTCACCAGCACCGCGCTGAGCAGCGTCGAGGCGCTCAGCACCGGTAAGGGAGACGGGGGTGCCAACCGGAGAATCAGAGAATCACCAGGTTGGAAGAGACCCACTGGGTCATCGAGTCCAACCATTCCCATCAATCACTAACCCATGGCCCTCAGCACCTCGTCCACCCGGCCCTTAAACCCCTCCAGGGAAGGGGACTCAACCCCCTCCCTGGGCAGCCTCAGACAGGGACCAATCACCCTTTCCATGAGAAATTTATTCCTGATGTCCAGCCTGAACCTCCCCTGGTGGAGCTTGAGGCCATTCCCTCTCGTCCTGTCCCCTGTCCCTTGGGAGAAGAGCCCAGCTCCCTCCTCTCCGCAACCTCCTAAGATCTCACCTCAATGTCCCCTCTTTCAGCTCAAAACCCTTCTCCCTTGTCCTCTCCCTGATCAAGAGCTCCTCCCCAGCCTTCCTGGAACTCCTTTCAATGCTAGAAGCTGCTCTAAGGTCTCCCCTCAGCCTCCTCTTCTCCAGGCTAAACCCCCCCAGCTCTCTCAGCCGCTCCTCTTCTTCTCCAGCCCCCTCCCCAGCTTCCTTGCTCTTCTCTGGACTCGCTCCAGAGCCTCAACATCCTTCTTGTGGGGAGGGCCCAGAACTGACCCCAGGATTCGAGGAGCGGTCTCCCCAGGGCCGAGGCCAGAGGGAGAAGAACCTCCCTGGCCCTGCTGGCCACGCCGGGTCTGATCCAAGCCAAGATGCCCTTGGCCTTCTTGGCCACCTGGGCCCCTGCTGGCTCCTGTTCCACCAACCCCCCCAGGTCCTTCTCCTCCAGGCACTTTCCAGCCAGACTTCTCCTAGGCTGGAGCTGCTCAGGGTTGTTGTGCCCCAAGTGCAGGACCCGCCATTTGGCCTCGTTAACCCTCCTGCCATCGTTAAACCATCTCCCCTTCCCTTGCAGAGCCCACGGAGGAGATGGTGATCATGCCCTCGGACGCCGCCATCAGTGAACCCTCAGATGCCACCGTCCCCGTGGCACTCAGCACCGCTGCAGACGCCACCGGAGGAGCCACAGACCCCGCTGCCGTCTCTGCCGCAGCATCCGCAGCCCCCGCAGTCCCCACCTCGGCTGCCGTGGCCGGGACAGAGGCTGCAGGTGGGTGTTTGCCCTGGCATAGCGGGCGAGGGGCTGCGTCGGGGGGTCATCGGGGGCTCTGGAACCCCCCCAGCCTCTTTCCTGCCTCCTACAGACACGGCAACAGCCGGAGCCACGGTTGAAGCCGAAGATGGAGCCACGGCTGAATCGCTGGTTGAAGCCACGGCTGGAGCCACCGTGGGAGCCACCGTGGGAGCAACCGTGGGAGCCACAGCTGGAGCCACCGTGGGAGCAACTGTTGGAGCCACAGCTGGAGCCACCGTGGGAGCCACCATGGGAGCCACAGCTGGAGCCACCATGGGAGCCACAGCTGGAGCCACCGTGGGAGCCACAGCTGGAGCCACAGCTGGAGCGGAGGCCACGGCCGAGGCGCTGGTGCTGGTGAAGCGCCAGGCACCGGGCGATGAGGCCAGCGGCTGCATCCTCTACCGCTACGGCACCTTCTCCACCCAGCTCGACATCGTCCGTGAGCGCTGGGGGCTCCGGGGGAGGAGTTTTGGGGGTGTCGGGGTGGGGGGTGTGAACCTGCTCTGACACGGCGTCCCCTTGCAGAGGGCATCGAGAGCGTGGCCATTGTCCAGGTGGTGCCGGTGGTGCCGGAGGGGAGCGAGAGCAGCGTGGAGCTGACCGTGACGTGTGAAGGGAGGTGAGGACCTGGGGATGGGGTGGAGAGGATGGGATGGAAAGGATGGGATGGGATGGAGAGAATGGGATGGAGTGAATGGGATGGAGAGGATGGGATGGACTGAATGGGATGGAAAGGATGGGATGGGATGGAGAGAATGGGATGGACTGAATGGGATGGAGAGGATGGGATGGGATGGGATGGGATGGACAGGATGGGATGGAGAGAATGGGATGGGATGGGATGATGAATGAGTGGAGTTGAGGACCTGGGCATGGGATGGGATGGAGAGGATGGGATGGGATGGGATGGGATGGGATGGGATGGGATGGGATGGGATGGAGAGGATGGGATGGGATGGGATGATGTGTGAGTGGTGAGGACCTGGGGATGGGATGGAGAGGATGGGATGGAGAGGATGGGATAGAGAGAATGGGATAGAGAGAATGGGATAGAGAGAATGGGATGGGATGGGATGGGATGGGATGGGATGGGATGGGATGGAGAGAATGGGATGGAGAGAAGGGGATGGGATAGAGAGGATGGGATGGGATGGGATGGGATGACGTGTGAGTGGTGAGGACCTGGGGATGGGATGGAGAGGATGGGATGGAGAGGATGGGATGGGATAGAGAGGATGGGATGGGATGGGGAAGATGGGATAGAGAGAATGGGATGGGATGGAGAGAATGGGATAGAGAGGATGGGATGGGATGGGGACGATAGGATGTGTGAGTGGTGAGGACCTGGGGATGGGATGGAGAGGATGGGATAGAGAGAATAGGATAGAGAGAATGGGATGGGATGGGATGGGGAGAATGGGATAGAGAGGATG
>NC_091430.1:1922500-1980686 GCF_032191515.1 Phaenicophaeus curvirostris
AGAAGAAGCAGAAAAAGCAGAAGCAAGAGACAAAGCAGAAAAAGCAGAAGCAGCAGAAGAAGAAGCAGCAGAAAAAGCAGAAGCAGAAGCAGCAGCAGAAGAAGAAGCAGCAGAAGAACATGCGTAAAAAGCAGCAGCAGAAGAAGCAGAAGAAGCAAAAGAAGAACAAGCATAAAAAGCAGAAGGCAAAGCAGAAGCAGCAGAAGAAGCAGAAGCAGCAGCAGCAGCAGGAGATGATGAAGAAGAAGAAGCAGAAGAAGAAACAGAAGAAGAAGCAGACTCAGAAGAAGGAAAAGCAGAAGAAGCTGAAACCGAAGAAGCAGAAGAAGCAGTAGCCGAAGAACAACCAGAAGCAGAATCAGAAGAAGCATAAGCAGATTGAATAGAAGAAGAAAAAGAAGGAGCAGAAGCAGAAGCAGAAGCAGAAGCAGAAGCAGAAGAAGCAGCAGAAGAACAAGCATAAGAAGCAGAAGACAAAGCAGAAGAAGCAGAAGTATAAGCAGAAGAAGCAGAAGCAGCAGAAGAAGCAGCAGAAGTTCAGAGGAAGCAGAAGCCGCAGAAGCTGAAGGAGCAGAAGAAACAGAAGAGGCAAAAGCAGAAGAAGAAGAAGAAAATGAAGCAGAAGAACAAGTAGAAGCAGAAGAAGAAGCAGGAGAAAAAGAAGAAGCAGGAGAAGAAGGAGAAGAAGCAGAAGAAGAAGGAGAATTAGGAGAAGAAGAAAAAGAAGCAGAAGAACAAGAAGAAGGAGTAGAAGCAGAAGAAGAAGGAAAAGAATCAGAAGAAGAAGAAAAAGAAAAAGCAGAAGAAGCAGAAGAAGAAGCTGAATTAGAGGCAGTGGAAGAAAAAGAAGCAGAACAAGAAGAAGCAGCAGAAAAAGCAGAAGCAGAAGTAGAAGTTGAAGCAGAAGAAGAAGCAAAAGAAGCTAAAGAATCAGAAGAAGCAGAAGCAGCAGCAGAAGAAGCAGAAGAAGCAGAAGCAGCAGAAGAACAAGCATAAAAAGCAGCAGCAGAAGAAGCAGAAGCAGAAGTATAAGCAGAAGAAGCAGAAGCAGCAGCAGAAGAAGAAGCAGCAGAAGAAGCAGCAGCAGCAGGAGATGATAAAGAAGAAGAAGCAGAAGAAGAAATAGAAGAAGAAGAAGCAGACTCAGAGGAAGGAAAAGCAGAAGAAGCTGAAACCGAAGAAGCAGAAGAAGCAGTAGCCGAAGAAGAACAACCAGAAGCAGAATCAGAAGAAGCATAAGCAGAATGAGTAGAAGAAGAAAAAGAAGAAGCAGAAGAAGCAGCAGAAGAAGAAGCAGAAGAGAAAAAGAGGCAGAAAAAGAAGCAGATGAAGCAGAAGCAGGAGCAGAAGCAGAAGAAGCAACAGATCATCAGATGAAGACTAAGCAGCAGAAGAAGCAGAAGCAGAAAAAGAAGCAGAAAACGCAGATGCAGAAGAAGCAGCAGAAAAAGCAGCAGAAGTTCAGAGGAAGCAGAAGCCGCAGAAGCTGAAGAAGCAGAAGAAACAGAAGAGGCAAAAGCAGATGAAGAAGAAGAAAATGAAGCAGAAGAACAAGTAGAAGCAGAAGAAAAAGCAGGAGAAGAAGAAGACGCAGGAGAAGAAGGAGAAGAAGAAAAAGAAGCAGAAGAACAAGAAGAAGGAGTAGAAGCAGAAGAAAAAGGAAAAGAATCTGAAGAAGAAGAAAAAGAAGTAGAAGAAGAAGAAAAAGCATAAGAAGCAGAAGAAGCTGAAGTAGAGGCAGTAGAAGAAAAAGAAGCAGAACAAGAAGAAGCAGCAGGAAAAGCAGAAGCAGCAGCAGAAGAAGCAGTATAAAAAGCAGAAGAAACAGAAGCTGAAGAAGCAGAAGCAGAAGAAGAAGCAGAAGAAGCAGCAGAAGGAGAAGAAGAAGAAGAAGAAGAAGAAGAAGAAGAAGAAGAAGAAGAAGAAGAAGAAGAAGAAGAAGAAGAAGAAGAAGGAGAATCAGCAGAAGCAAAAGAAGCAGAAGGAGATAAAGAAGAAGCAGAAGGAGATAAAGAAGAAGCAGAAGTAGAATCGGAAGAAGGAAAAGAAGCTGAAGAAGCAGAAAAAGGAGAAGCAAGAGAAGACGAAGCAGAAGAAGCAGAAGCAGAATAAGCAGAAAAAGAAGCCAAAGAAGAAGCAGAAGTAGAATTAGAAGAAGCAGAAGCAGAAAAAGTAGAAGCAGAAGAAGAAGAAGCAGCAGAAGAAGTAGCAGAAGAAGCAGAAGCATAAGGAGAAGAATTCGAACCAGAAGCAGAAGAAGCAGAAGAAGAGGAAGAAGCAGGGGAACAAGAAGAAAAAGAAGAAAAGAAGAAACAGAATAAGAAGCAGAAGAAGCAGAAGAAGAAGCAGCAGAAGTAGAAGCAGAGGAGGAAGAAGAAGCAGCAGCAGAAGTAGCAAAAAAAGCAGAAGAAGCAGAAGAACCAGCAGAAAAAGTAGAAGAAACAGCAGAAGAAGCAGCAGCAGAAAAAGCAGAAGAAGCAGAAGCATAAGGAGCAGAAGTAGAACCAGAAGCAGAAGAAACAGAATAAGATGAAGAAGCAGAAGAAGACAAAGAAGCAGAAGAAGCAGAAGCAGAAGAACAAGAAGAAAAAGAAGCAGAAGAAGAAGCAGAAGAAGCAGAACAAGGAGAAGAAGAAAAAGCAGAAGTAGAACAGAGGAAGAAGAAGAAGCAGAAGAAAAAGAAGCAGCAGAAAAAGCAGAAGCAGCAGCAGAAGAAGAAGAAACAGAAGTAGAAGCAGAGGAATAAGAAGCAGCAGAAAAAGCAGAAGCAGAAGCGTAAGAAGCAGAGGAAGAAGAAGCAGCAGAAAAAGCAGAAGCAGAAGCGTAAGAAGCAGAGGTAGAAGCAGAAGCAGAAGAAAAAGAAGAAGACGAAGAAGCAGAAGCAGATGTAGAAGCAGAAGAAGCAGAAGTAGAATAAGCAGAAGAAGAAGCAGAAGCAGAATTAGAAGGAGCAGAAGCAGAAAAATTAGAAGCAGAAGAAGAAGAAAAAGAAGAAGCAAAAGAAGCAGCAGCCGCCGAAGTAGCAGAAAAAGCAGAAGAAGCAAAAGAAGCAGTAGAAAAAGCAGAAGAAGCAGAAGAAGAAGAAGCAGCAGAAAAAGCAGAAGAAGCAGAAGTAGAAGCAGAAGCAGAAAAAGCAGAAGAAGACAAAGAAGCAGAAGGAGCAGAAGCAGAGGAACAAGAAGAAGAAGCAGAAGAAGAAACAGAAGAAGAAGCAGAAGAAGCAGAAGCAGAAGTAGAAGCAGAGGAAGAAGAAGCAGCAGCAGAAGAAGTAGCAAAAATGCGGAAGAAGCAGAAGAACCAGCAGAAAAAGCAGCAGCAGCAGAAGAAGAAGCAGAAAAAGTAGAAGAAGCAGAAGCATAAGAACCAGAAGGAGAAGCAGAAGCAAAAGAAACAGATGAAGACGAAGAAGCAGAAGACGACAAAGAAGCTAAAGAAGCAGAAGCAGAAGAACAAGAAGAAAAAGAAGCAGAAGAAGAAACAAAAGAAGAAGCAGAAGAAGAAACAGAAGAAGAAGCAGAAGAAGCAGAAGTAGAAGCGGAGGAAGAAGAAGAAGCAGAAGTAGAAGCAGAGGAAGTAGTAGCAAAAAAAGCAGAAGAAGCAGAAGAACCAGCAGAAAAAGCAGAAGTAGTAGTATAAGATAAAGAAGCAGAAGCAGAAGAAGCAGAAAAAGAAGAAGCAGAAGAAGCAGAAGAAGCCAAAGAAGTAGAATCAGAAGAAGCAGAAGCAGAAGAGGCAGAAGAAGAAGAGGCAGAAGAAGAAGAAGGAGCAGAAGACAAAGAAGAAGCAGCTAAAGAAACAGAAGAAGCAGAAGCAGAAGAAGCAGAAAAAGAAAAAGAAGAAGCAGAAGAAGCAGAAGAAGCCAAAGAAGTAGAATCAGAAGAAGCAGAAGCAGAAGAGGCAGAAGAAGAAGAGGCAGAAGAAGAAGAAGGAGCAGAAGACAAAGAAGAAGCAGCTAAAGAAACAGAAGAAGCAGACGCAGAAGAAGCAGCAGAAGAATCAGAAAAAGCAGAAGCAGATGCAGCAGAAGAAGATGCAGAGGCAGAAGCAGAAGCAGAAGAAGCAGCAGAAGAAGCAGAAGAAAAAGAAGATGAAGATGAAGCAGACGCAGAAGCTGAAGAAGAAGAAGCTGAAGATGAAGAAGGAGAAGAAGAAGCAGAAGAAGAAGAAGGAGAAGAAGAAGCAGAAGAAGAAGCAGCAGAAGAACAAGAGGAGAAGAAGCAGAAGGAGAAGGAAAAGAATCAGAAGAAGAAGAAGAAGCAGAAGAAGCAGAAGTAGAAGCAGAGGAGGCAGCAGAAGAGGAAGCACAAGAAGTGGAAGCAGAAGCAGAAGAAGCAGAAGCAATAGATGCAGCAGAAGATCAGCAGAGGCAATAGCAGAAGCAGAAGATGCAGCAGAAAATCAGAAGAAGCAGAAGAAGCTGAAGAAGCAGAAGCTGAAGAAGCAGCAGAAGAAGCAGAAGTAGAAGTAGTATAAGAAAAAGAAGCAGAAGAAGAAGAAGCAGAAGAATTAGTAGAAGCAGAAGCAGGAGAAGCAGCAGGAGAAGCTAAATAAGCAGAAGAAGCAGAAGCAGAAGAAGCCGAAAAAGCAGAAGAAGCCGAAGAAGAAGTAGAATCAAAAGAAGCAGCAGAAGAAGCAGAAGAAGCAGAAGAAGCAGAAGCACAAGAGGCAGAAGATGAAGTAGAACAAGCAGCAGAAGAAGCCGAAGAAGAAGCTAAAGAAGCAGAAGAATCAGAAAAAGAAGCAGACGCAGAAGAAGAAGCAGAAGAAGCAGAAGAAGCAGAAGAAGCAGAAAAAGCAGAAGCAGACGCAGCAGAAGACGACGTAGAGGCAGAAGCAGAAGCAGAAGAAGCAGCAGCAGAACAAAAAGAAGCAGAAGCTGAAGAAGAAGCAGAAGCAGAAGCAGCAGCAGAAGAAGCAGCAGCAGAACAAGAAAAAGGCAAAGGAGCAGAATCTAAAGAAGAAGCTGAAGAAGAAGGAAAAGAATCAGAAGCAGCAGCAGAAGAAGCAGAAGAAGCAGAAGAAGCAGAAGCACAAGAGGCAGAAGATGAAGTAGAACCAGCAGCAGAAGAAGCCGAAGAAGAAGCTAAAGAAGCAGAAGAAGCAGAAAAAGCAGAAGCAGACGCAGCAGAAGAAGACGTAGAGGCAGAAGCAGAAGAAGCAGCAGCAGAAGAAAAAGTAGCAGAAGCTGAAGAAGAAGCAGAAGCAGAAGCAGCAGCAGAAGAAAAAGCAGCAGAAGAAGAAAAAGGCAAAGGAGCAGAAGCTAAAGAAGAAGCAAAAGAAGAAGGAAAAGAATGAGAAGAAGAAGAAGAAGTAGCAGAAGAAGCAGAAGTAGAAGCCGAAGAAGCAGAAGTAGAAGAAGAAGCAGAAAAAGCAGAAAAAGCAGAAGAAGCAGAAGCGGAAGCAGAAGCAGAAGAAGCAGAAGCAGAAGCAGAAGCAGAAGCAGAAGAAGCAGCAGAAGAATAAGATAAGCTGGGAAATAAGAATAACTTGGGGAATATGAAGGAAGAGCTGGAAGCTGTCGTAGGGCAAGGGGCCTATGATGTTGTTGCCATCACGGAAACGTGGTGGGACGACTCATATAACTGGAGTGCAGCTATGGTGGGGTACAAACTCTTCAGGCGGGATAGGAAGGGCAGGAGAGGAGGTAGGGTAGCCCTCTTTGTAAGGGAGGACTTGGACACTGTTGAGATGGATTGTGGAGATGAGGAGATTGAGTGCCTGTGGGTTAAAATCAGAGGAGCCCACCAGAAGGTAGATTTTGTGATGGGAGTCTGTTACAGACCACCCAGCCAAGGAGAAGCAGCTGATGAGCTCTTCTATAAACAGCTGGGGTTAATCTCTAGATCCATGCCTCTCATTCTTGTGGGAGACTTCAATCTTCCCAATGTCTGCTGGAAGTACAATTGAGCAGAAAGGAAGCAGTCCAGGAGGTTCCTGGAGTGTGTGGAAGAACTTCCTTGCACAGCTGGTGAATGAACCAACAAGGGAGGGTGCCCTCCTGGACCTGCTGTTTGTGAACAGAGAAGGCCTTGTGGGGGATGTGGCAGTAGGTGGACGCCTAGGACAAAGTGATCATGAGATGATAGGGTTTTCTGTTCTAGGTGAAGTGAAGAGGGTGGTTAGTAGGGCGGTAGCATTAAATTTCCAGAGGGCAGACTTTGAACTCTTCAGAAGGCTGGTTGGCAAAGTCTCATGGGAGACAGTACTTAAGGGCAAGGGAGCCCAGGAGGGCTGGGAGCTCTTCAAAAAGGAAATCCTAGCAGCTCAGGAGAAAGCCGTCCCAATGTTCCAGAAAAAAAGCCGGCAGGGGAGAAAGCCAGTTTGGTTGAACAGAGAGATCTTGAGTGATATCAAGAAGAGGAGAAATGTTTATGGGCTCTGGAAGAGGGGACAGGCCTCCTGGGTGGACTACAGGAGGGAAGTGAGATTGTGTAGAGAAAAAATCAGAAGGGCTAAGGTTCAGCTAGAAATGAGATTGGCAAAGTCTGTGAAAGATAACAAAAAAATCTTTCTTTAAATATATAAATAATAAAAGGAGGACTAGGGAGACCATACAGTCCCTATTGGATGCAGAAGGAACAACAGTGACAGGGGATGAGGAAAAGGCTGAGGTACTTAATGCCTTCTTTGCCTCAGTCTTTAATTGTAAAGAAAGTCGCTCCATCTGTGTACAAACCCAGGAGCTAGAGGAGCAAAATGAGGCTCCCATGATCCAAGAGGAGGTGGTCAGAGCCTTGCTAGCCCGACTAGACACCCACAAGTCTATGGGGCCGGATTGGATCCATCCAAGGGTCCTGAAGGCGCTGGCGGATGTGCTGGCCAAACCCCTTTCCATCATCTTCCAACAGTCCTGGAAGACTGGGGAAGTTCCACTGGACTGGAGGCTGGCTGATGTTGTGCCCATCTACAAGAAGGGTCACAGGGAGGATCCACAGAACTACAGGCCTGTCATGGCCTGTAAAATGGAAAATCATGGAACAGGTGATCTTGAGTGCTATCATGAAGCACATGCAAGAGAACCGGGTGATCAGGCCCAGTCAACATGGGTTCACAAAAGGCAGGTCTTCCCAAACTAACCTGATTGCCTGCTATGACAAAGTGACTTGGCTGCTGGATGAAGGAAAGGCTGTGGATGCATCTTCCTGGACTTCAGCAAAGCCTTTGACGCAGTTTCTCACAGCATTCTGCTTGAGAAACTGTCAGCCTCTGGGCTGGACAGGCGCACACTCTCCTGGGTGGAAAACTGGTTGGATGGCCGGGCCCAGAGAGTAGTGGTAAATGGTGTGAAATCCAGCTGGAGGCCAGTTACAAGTGGGGTTCCCCAGGGCTCCGTGCTAGGTCCAGCCCTGTTCAATGTCTTTATCAATGACCTGGATGAAGGCATTGAGTGCACCCTTAGCAAGTTTGCGGACGACACTAAGCTGGGTGGAAGTGTGGATCTGCTGGAGGGTAGGGAGACTCTGAACCGGCTGGACCACTGGGCTGAGTCCAACAGCATGAGGTTTAACAAGGCCAAGTGCCGGGTCCTGCACTTGGGGCACAACAACCCTATGCAGTGCTACAGACTAGGAGAAGTCTGTCTAGAAAGCTGCCTGGAGGAGAGGGACCTGGGGGTGTTGGTTGACAGCCGACTGAATATGAGCCAGCAGTGTGCCCAGGTGGCCAAGAAGGCCAATGGCATCTTGGCTTGTATCAGAAACGGCGTGACCAGCAGGTCCAGGGAGGTTATTGTCCCTCTGTACTCGGCACTGGTGAGACCGCTCCTCGAATCCTGTGTTCATTTCTGGGCCCCTCACCACAAGAAGGTTTTTGAGGCTCTGAAGCAAGTCCAGAGAAGAGCAACGAAGCTGGTGAGGGGGCTGTAGAGCAGGTCTTATGAGGAGCGGCTGAGAGAGCTGGGGTTGTTTAGCCTGGAGAAGAGGAGGCTGAGGGGAGACCTCATTGCTCTCTACAACTACCTGAAAGGAGGTTGTAGAGAGGAGGGTGCTGGCCTCTTCTCCCAAGTGACAGGGGACAGGACAAGAGGCAAAGGCCTCAAGCTCCGCCAGGGGAGGTTTAGGCTGGACATTAGGAAAAAATTCTTCACAGAAAGGGTCATTGGGCACTGGAACAGGCTGCCCAGGGAGGTGGTTGAGTCACCTTCCCTGGAGGTGTTTAAGGGACGGGTGGATAAGGTGCTAAGGGGCATGGTTTAGTGTTTGATGGGAATGGTTGGACTCGATGATCCGGTGGGTCTCTTCCAACCTGGTTATTCTATGATTCTATGATTCTAAGAAGAAGCAGAAGAAGCAGCAGCAGAAGAAGCACAAGAAGTAGAAGAAGAAGAAGCAGAAAAAGCAGGAGAAGCAGAAGCAGAAGCAGAAGAAAAAGAAGCAGAAGCAATAGATGCAGCAGAAGATCAGCAGAGGCAGTAGCAGAAGCAGAAGATGCAGCAGAGAATCAGAAGAAGAAGCTGAAGAAGCAGAAGCAGAAGAAGCAGAAGCAGCAGAAGTACTATAAGAAAAAGAAGCAGAAGAATAAGAAGCAGAAGCAAAAGGAGATGAAGAAGCAGAAGAAGAATTAGTAGAAGCAGAGGCAGAAGAAGCAGCAGGAGAAGCGAAAGAAGCAGAAGAAGCAGAAGCAGCAAAAAAGCAAAAGAATTAGCAGAAGAAGCCAAAGAAGAAGAAGTAGAATCAGAAGAAGCAGCAGAAGAAGCATAAGAAGCAGACGCAGAAGAGGCAGAAGAAGAAGTAGAACCAGCAGCAGCAGCAGAAGTAGAACCAGCAGAAGAAGAAGAAGAAGAAGCCGAAGAAGAAACTAAAGAAGCAGAAGAGTCAGAAAAAGAAGCAGAAGCAGAAGCAGAAGAAGCAGAAAAAGCAGAAGCAGCTGCAGCAGAAGAAGACACAGAGGCAAAAGCAGAAGCAGAAGCAGAAGCCGAAGAATTAGCAGAAAAAGCAGAAGCAGAGAAAGACAAAGCTGAAGCAGAAGAAGCAGAAAAAGAAGCCAAAGAAGAAGAAGCAGCAGAATTAGAAGCACAACCAGAATAAGTAGAAGCAGAAGAAAACGAAACAGAAAAAGAAGCAGAAGTAGAACAAGAATCCAAAGCAGAAGAATCCGAAGCAGAAGCAGAAGATGTAGAAGCAGAAGAAGAAGCAGAAGAATAAGAAGAAGCAAAAGGAAATGAAGCAGAAGGAGAAGCATAAGAAGGAGAAGCAGAAGCAGAAGAATGAGAAGTTCAGAAGAAGCAGAAGAAGCCGAAGAAGCAGAAGCAGAAAAAGCAGAAGCAGAAGACAAAGCAGAAGACAAACTGGAAAACAAAGTGGAAGAAGATGAAGAAGCAGAAGAAGAAGAAGCAGCAGGGGAAGAAGCAGAAGCCAAAGAACAAGAATAAGACGAATGAGAAGAAGAAGCAGAAGAAGGAGCACAAAAAGCAGAAGCATAAGATGACAAAGCAGAAGAAGCAGAAGAAGCAGAAGAAGCAGAAGCAGAAGTAGATTGAGAAGAAGTAGAATCTGAAGAAGGAAAAGCAGAAGAAGCCGAAAACGAAGAAGCAGAAGAAGCCGAAGAAGAAGAAGCAGAAGCAGAATAAGAAGTAGCAGAAGAACAAGAAGCAGAAGAAGAATAAGCAGAAGAAGTAGAAGAAGAAGCAGCAGCAGAATAAGAAGCAGCAGCAGAATAAGAAGCAGCAGAAGAAGTAGAAGAAGCAGCAGAAAAAGCAGAAGCAGAATCAGAAGCAGAAGAATGAGCAGAAGATAAAGCAGAAGAAGCTGAAGAAGCTGAAGAAGCAGAAGCAGAAAAAGCAGAAGCAGAAGACAAAGCAGAAGATAAAGAAGCAGAAGCAGAAGAAGTTGAAGAAGCAGAAGTGGAAGAAGCAGCAGAAGAAGAGGGAGATGAAGCAGCAGAAGCCGAAGAAGAATAATCATAGAAACATAGAATAACCAGGTTGGAAGAGACCCACCGGATCATCGAGTCCAACCATTCCTATCAAACCATGCCCCTTAGCACCTTGTCCACCCGTGCCTTAAACACCTCCAGGGAAGGTGAGTCAGAAGAAGAAGAAGAAAAAGAAGAAGAAGAAGCATAAGACGACAAAGCAGAAGAAGCAAAAGAAGTAGAAGAAGAGGCAGAAGCAGCAGCAGAAGAAGAATGTGCAGAAAAGAAGAAGCAGCAGCAAAAGAAGCTGAAGACGCTGAAGCAGAAAAAGTAGAAGCAGAAGACCAAGCAGAAGAAGCAGAAGTAGAAAAAGCAGAAGCAAAATCAGAAGCAGAAGAATGAGAAGGAGAATCAGAAGAAGCAGAAGAAGCAGCAGAAGAAACAGAAGCAGAAGTAGAAGAAGAAGCAGAAGCAGAAGAAGCAGCAGAAGATCAGAAGTACAAGAAGCTGAAGAGGCAGAAGCAGAAGAGGAAGCAGAAAAAGCAGAAGCATAAGACGACAAAGCAGAAGATGTAGCAGAAGAAGAAGAAGGAGAAGCAGGAGCAGAAGAAGCAGAAGAATCAGAAGCAGAAGAAGCAGCAGAAGTAGAAGCAGAAGAATCAGTAGTAGAAGAATAAGCAGAACAAACAGAAGAAGAATCAGAAGAGGAAGAAACAGAACCAGATGCAGAAGAAGCAGAAGCAGAAGAAGAAGATGAAGAAGAAGAAGCAGAAGTGGACAAAGAAGCAGAAAAAGCAGAAGCAGAATGATCAGAAGATCAGAAGACACAGAAGAAGCTGAAGAAGTAGAAGCAGAAGAAGAAGAAGCAGCAGAAGAAGCAGATAAAGCAGCAGAAGCCGAAGAAGAGGAATAAGAAGAGGCAGAAGAAGAAGCAGGAAAAGCAGAAGCATAAGACGACAAAGCAGAAGAAGCAGAAAAAGTAGCAGGAGAATAAGCAGAAGAAGCAGAAACAGAAGGAGATTAAGAAGAAGCAGAAGAAAAAGAAGCAGAAGCAGAAGAAGAAGGAGAAGCAGAAGAAGCAGCAGAAAAAGCAGAAGCAGAAACCGAAGCAGAAGCAGAAGCTCAAGAAGCAGCAGAAGATCAGAAGAAGCAGCAGAAGCCGAAGAATAATAATAAGAAGAAGAATCAGATGAAGAAGAAGAAGAATCAGATGAAGAAGCATAAAAACCAGAAGCAGAAGACAAATCAGAGGAAGCAGAAGCAGAATCAGAAGAAGCAGCAGAACAGAAGTAGAATAAGCTTATAAAGCAAAAGCAGAAGAAGCAGAAAAAGCAGAAGCATAAGACCACAAATCAGAAGAAGCAGAAGAAACAGAAGCAGAAGCAGCAGAAGCAGAAACAGAAGCAGAAGCAGAAGATCAGAAGAAGCAGAATAAGCAGCAGAAGCAGAAGCAGAAGAGAAGAAGCAGCAGATCAGAAGTAGAATAAGCTGATAAAGCAAAAGCAGAAGGAGCAGAAAATGCAGAAGCATAAGACCACAAATTAGAAGAAGCAGAACAGAAGAAGAATCAGAAGAAGCAGAAAAAGGAGATTAAGAACAAGCAGACGAACAAGAAGCTAAAGAAGCAGAAGTAGGAGAAGAAGAAGCAGAAGAAGCAGAAGAAGAAGCAGAAGAAGCTGAGAAGAAGAAGCAGAAGCAGAAGAAGCAGCAGAAGAAGCTGAGAAGAAGTAGAAGCAGAAGATGAAGAAGCAGAAGAAGAAGCAGAAGAAGAAGCTGAGAAGCAGAAGTAGAAGCAGAAGCAGAAGAAGCAGAAAAAGAAGCAGAAGCAGAAAAAGCAGAAGTAGTATAAGAAGCAGGAGAAGGAGAAGGAGAATCAGAAGAAGCAGCAGAAGAAGCAGCAGATGAACCAGAAGGAGAAGGAGAAGGAGAACAAACAGAAGAAGCAGAAGAAGAAGAAACAGAAGCAGAAGCAGAAGAAGCAGCAGAAGCAGAAGCAGAAGAAGCAGAAGGAGAAGCAGAAGCAGAAGCAGAAGCAGCAGAAGCAGAAGCAGAAGAAGCAGAAGCTGAAGCAGCAGCAGCAGCAGCAGAAGAAGAAGAAGAAGAAGGAGAAGGAGAAGGAGAAGGAGAAGGAGAAGAAATTAGAAGCAGAAGAAGAAGAAAGTAGAAGAAGCAGAAGAAGAAGAAGCAGAAGAGACTGGTGCAGGGCCATCTGCCTCTGCCGATAATCCCTTTCATCCAGGGCCAGCAGCCCCTGAGAGAACTTTGGGTTTTTTTCAGCTGCAGAGGTGTGGTGATCTTGAACATCTACAAACTTTTCCTGGGGTTTGTTTGCAGGAGGCCGGAGACTCGAAAACCTGTAGAGAAAGTTCTAACTGCTCCACTACTGCCGCGGAGAGGCTGCTGTCCCGGGCCTGCAGCTGCTGCTGCCGCTTTCTTTAACCCAGGCAGTTTCGGCATTACAGAAGGGACTGTTAACAGGTACGATAAGAAATGACTCGATTAAACAACGTTGGTAGCAGTTCAAGAATCAAGACTGTTTAAATAATGCGATTTTACAACTGATGCGGCTTTTTGGTTTATCAAACACTTATAAAGATTCTGGATGTTGAAAGTTGAAACAGGCATGACCGGTGTATGGTGTTTATAGATAGTTCGAAGGATGCACTCAACAAGCAGATAGACAACTGGGCAGTTACAGAAGCCTTAATTTTGCAATATGCAACAAAAAATCCTAATGACGAATATAGAAAGATATGGTGCGGTCTGAAAACTCCTGCAACAGCAGCTGGGATCATTTACCTATCAAGCACGGCTGATGGCTGCTGCCCAGACTGTACACTGGGACAGAAAGACGTTCTGTTATAGATGCAGGCTTTACTGGAATAATTCAAGCAAGGGAAATTATATACGGGGAGATGGAGGTTTTAGCTCGACTGACCAGTCCGTGATTCTATGAATGCAGAAACTACAAAAATCATGAACTTGCAAAGTACGGCACTCACAGAGCAAAGATATTACCATAAGTGAAATATTTGTTAGACATTCGATCTAAGCCTTATTAGATAATGCATGTACATATTTTAAGTGTTGTATGTTCCCGATGCCATGTGTAGTTTAAATATACATAGCATCGAAAAATTGTGGATCCAATAGCGATAACCGACATTGTATGAATGTATTCAGCTAGCTGAGAAGTGAGTGGCTGTGTGTGTGTGTTTTTGAAGCACTTCAAACATTTGTAAGACTTACAAATTGGTTTTCATTAATCTTGGAAGTATATCTCTGGGACCTTTCAATCTCAAATGTCCACTAAGCCGGCAAACAGGTACATTTACCTGGGGATCTTTGGAATGAAAGGCTTCAGAAGGAAAAAATTTTAAATGCCTAGCAAAACAAACAAACAAAAAAACCCCAAAAAATCAAAAAAAAAAGGAAAGAGAGAGAAGAAAAACACCCAAAAACGGGAAAAGCCTTGCAGCTGTGCGTGTGGGAGTGCCCCCCCCCACCTCTTCAGCTTTGCAGAAGTCCAGAAGAGTTAACGGTGTTATCTCTCTAGGGGAATGCCAATTTGTGAGAACACGCTGCATTACAGTGCTGGGCCCTAGTGCAGACAACCACAAGGGATATTAAGCCAATGAATAGAGGAAAACTCAAAAGATTGATTACGAATTGTTGAGTGGATATTTTGCCACATCAACGCCAAAAAACATAGTCACTAGATTTGAAATTATTACAATGACAATCACCAAGGGAAGCAGAAGAAGCACTCAGTTATTAAGCCAAGACTCGACAATCATTTATATCCCAATGACAAAGGAATATGCTAAGTGGTGCATGGCAAATATTTTGAATCTACAAGTAGATCTAACAGATTATCCAGGAAGTATTGGTATCCATTTACCGAGTCATGTCATTATTGAACGTACCCATCAAGTAGTAAAAACATTGTTAGCAAATCAAAAAAGGGGGGAAGGGGGGAATCAGGAGAGACACTGCAAAACAGATTGATGAAGGTGCAATATGTGATGAATTTTTTTTGCGATTAGCAGGAGATGATCAAATTTTGCCAATGTTGAAGCATATGCAAACCATGTCGTCAAAATTAGAGCAAGTACAAGACAATGTGAAAGTGCTATTGAAATCAGAGAAGGGCAATAGACAGGTCCGTATAAGCTATTAACATGGGGACGAGGTTAGGCTTGTGTTTTAACAGATGCAGGACCAGTTTGGGCCCCTGCGAGGTGGATCAAGCCCACGTTGCTGTGTGACAACTGTGAAGCCCCAACCACAAAAGCAGTCGACAAGAATGAGGAGGATGTTAACATTATGGATGCTCTTAATCCTATGGGTGGTAGTTAAAGGATGTCCCTGGGTGATCGATTCTCAAAAGAATGTGTGGATAACAGGATGGATATGAGAACTGTTGGTCAAAGGAGGAATGTTATTTTTAATGGTGTTAATTGCTTTAACAATTATCCCGTGTATTACAGTGTATACAACATAAAGTCAATCGTATGTTTCACCTGAACGCTTTAGTTGAAAAACAAAAAGGGGAAACGTGGAGACATTTTACAGAGAAGAAGGCCTGGATGCTGTGGGACTGATTGATACCGAGCAATTCTGACAAGGCCTTGAAATAGAGAACTGAAAGATAAACAAAGGCTGGTTTGGTGAGGAGAAAAGACAGCCTTCTGATAAACAAAGGCCAGCTGCAAGGAATACAAGAGCTAGTTCAATGGGAACAAGTATGAAGAGAACTATCAACACAGTTAATTTTAGCATAACTTGGTTTCTTAGCATGCACGGTAGTTTAGCCAATATGTTAGTAATAGCTTTATGGACAGCTACCTTTAGCCAATAGTACACTGTAGATACCCTCGTGGGCACCCTGTTATGTAACTAAAAAAGGTATATAAAGAAACAGCTAACTCAATAAAATGTCTTTGATCCATCAGATTGAAGTCCGTGCGATTAATCCCCTCAGGTGGGCACATGTGCTGCTCCCTCATGTTGAGGCCTTCGGTCTTGTGGGTGGTTCCAATTGTAGGTTGGGTGCTTTGTGCCAAGTACCTGCACTGTGTGGCTGTGGGTGGGCTCAGCAGTCTACTCCTTCCTGGATGCTGGGGGGCCTCTACGTCACCTGCTTTCGTTCTGCTTAACTGGCTCAGCCCTGAGGCACATGAGGTAGCAATATCCTGTTATTTGCCTATTATTTTCACAGTTTAGGGAACGAAACGATAAATACTCTTTTTCTTCAGAACTCTGTCCAAGATATGCATCCTTACCGATATTTATGGGTGGAAAAATATTTGCAGAAAGGAAAAAAAAAAGAGGCAGTTGAACGTATCCCTTCACAATTTATGAACATATGTAATGGGTTGGGAAGGACTGGCCCAACCCAACAAAGATGTGTTGAATAGTGTTAATTGAGGTAAGTTCAGTTTTGGAACACACATCTGATTATATCATAAGAGCAATGATGTAAAATTGTATTTTCTTTTACTTCCTCCTTGTGACAAATCATTGTGTGAGAAACACTCAGTCACTGGTAAAATATTAAAAAGGACAAAGTCTTCAAAGCAAAGGCAATAATATTTTTATTTTACAATTCAGTGCTGAATTGGATGCCCTTCTAAAAATGGCATAACATCTTACAAAAGCAGTGGGCATATATACTAGTTTTAGACAAAGAACCATATAAATCTTCAAAGAATACTCGTTATTTTTTGGATTATCCAACCATGTCTGGAGACTTCCTTCAGGTTATCTCTTGACCTAAACCAGCTACATCTTGCTAGACAACTAAGCATATCAATAAATTCTTGCAGGTCTAAGAGAGTGTTTATTCTTTCAGGTTATTTATCTATGTCTGACGATTGTCTGCACACCATCTCTGAATACAAGACAGACCCACGTGACAAGACAATTAAACACACAAACCAGCTGCAGCAAACCCATCAATTAATTCTCATAATTGTGTAATTTTTCTGTGTTATGCTGCTTGAAAGTTTCTATTGAGGGATTATTACTTTTTTAAAGAGCTCTTAGCATTGACATAACTATTTATATGTATTCTCCATTTATGTGGCAACTAAAAGTGGCAGTAGTGTTTTCCCCTTTAAATGAACTTCTTTCTCTATCCTGAATGAGAGCAGGAGGTGAAGAGACATGTCTTAGCAAAGCCTTGTGGTGATGGCAGTGATCTGTACTTCCCTAGCCATACACTCTCATACTTTTGGTCAAGGACTCTCCACTTAGTTCCAGAAGTAGGTTAGTTTTGTTTTGGTTTTCTTCTCTTTATAATATAGATTGACTCAAACAGGTGTTAAAAACTAAAAATGCCAAGAGTAGATATTCTTTCAGGTTGTTTAGTAAACAGGTTCAGACAGAGAAGTTAGAGGTCATATAGAGAACTGGTACTGTCCCAATTAGCAGAGAGTTGGCAGCTGTGAAGTTCATAATAACATAAAAAATGAGTCCTTGGAAGTAAAAGAATATGCATGATATGTCTGGGAAATTTTATACGTATGCATGTAGGTGGGGCATATATTCTGTAACCAGCTCTTGTCTCATTATGCGTGATTGGTGGAATTATCCCTCATACGTCCGGCACTGTAATAAAGGATGCTTGCTTTCTAAAACTCCAAAAATGAGTCTTGAAGAGTTTATTTGCCGGCATTTTTGGTATCATAATGATTAATTCTAGCTAATATTTTGTACTATTGCATAACCAGAACTGTAAATTAATAAATATTGGATGCTAAAAGGTTTACACCTTTAACTTTTCATATAATGCTTTGTCTGTTCTAACTAATATATTTTTTACATCTGCCTCATCCTCCTTTTTTTTTTCCAGAATGGTGCCAGCTTATGTTCTTCCAATGAGTGTATCAAAACTGTGAATAGCTAAAGTAAATGAACTCTTCTTTCTAATGTTCTGACCATCTCTTTTTTTTTTGTGTATAATTTGCCATCCATTAATTTTAATAAGATCAGGTCATATCTACATTAGAAAGAATGCGGTACAGTGGAGGTACATTTGTAAAGTAAAGATTTTGTGCTGAGGACCTAAAGTTTATCCTATATATGCTTTAAGAGGTGTTTTTTCAGACTAGTATTAGTCTGGTCCCATGGAGGGAACCTCAGTTAGTAGTTGGAATGTGTCAGGTGTGCTCTGGAAGCACAATCTTCCAGTATAGTTCAGTTTTAAAGGAATCTAGTTTGCCTGCTCCAAGACCAATATGGGATGCAAACCAAAGCCATGGGAAATAGAGGTGATCAAACCAATACGCTGATGTAGACCACTCACTCCTCTCTATCTCCTTCTATGCCTTTTCCACTGGATCTTTATTTTGTGCTTCGTTGCTGTGTTTATACCTTCATCAGAAATTCTAGTGTTCAATCTGTACCCCTTCTAGTATCTTAGAGATTTCAAGAAGTTTACAAATAATTATTATAACTGGAAATAGTCATTAGCTTTCTTAGAACAGTAGAACAGATACTATTGTTCTGTATTGCTGATATGCGAATTTTACCACAAAAATGTGGGGCTTTTGAGTTTTACTTCCAAAGATGTCAATCATAAACATCATAAAATGAGAGTCTTTAAACTAAAAAATAAACAGATTACCTCTATTTATGAATTTATTTGCATTAAACACATCTCTGTAAAATCATAGAATCATAAAATGGTTTGGGTTGGAAGGGGCCTCAAAGTCCATCCAGTTCCAAGCCCCCTGCCATGGGAAGGGACACCTCCCACTGGACCAGGCTGCCCATAACCCATCCAACCTGGCCTTGAACATCTCCAGGGATGGGGCAGCCACCACTTCTCTGGGCAACCTGGGCCAGGGCCTCCCCACCCTCATTGTGAAGAATTTCTTCCTAATGTCTAGTCTGCCCCCTTCTGATTTAAAGCCATTACCTCTCATCTTATCACTCCAGGCCTTTGTAAACAGTCCTTCCCCAGCTTTCTTGTAGGCTCCTTTCAGGTACTGGAAGGTCACTATAAAGGTCTCCTCAGAGCCTTCTCTTTTCCAGGCTGAACAAACCCAACTCTCTCAGCCTGTCCTCATACAGGAGGTGCTCCAGCCCTCGGATCATTTTTGTAGCCTCCTCTGGACCCGTTCCAACAGCTCCATGTCCTTCTTATGTTGGGGATTCCAGAACTGGACACAGGACTCCAAGCGAAATCTCACAAGAGCTGAGCAGAGTAGAAACAAGGTTGCTGTACCACTTCTGGGGTAGTTTTTACTGATTAATGTTGTTCATAATAGTTCAATTCCTTCATTACTTTCTTTCTGAATTAAAAAGATAAAACATTTGTTTCCCCATAATCTAGAAGTATTAGGAAATCTTGGTGAGAAACTTCAGATAAACCTTTCAGTTTAAAAGGTCTTCTAAATTGTTGAACAGACACAGGAGAAGATACAGTGGTTCTTTCCCCTGGAATAAAATTTGAAGTTTTAAAGTAATGAGTTTTTCTAGATAGAGATATAGAGGAGCTGAAAGCAGGTTTTAAAACAGAATTGTACTACATCTTGCCTGCAGAAGGTTAATAGGTGATAAGTACTCTGCTTGTTTTATTTCCTTCACTCTTTACATGAGCAAATAATTATTTAAACAATTTGACGAATTACATGAGATATATATTTTGATGCTTCATTTTGGGCATTGTTAGAAGCAGTCTCTATTATCTGTTTACTTTACAGTTGAATTATTTACTTTTTAAAAGGCTTGAATTGTCTGCAATTTGTCTTGTTTTGACTTGTCTGGTTTTTCAGAAATCATCTAGCAACAGACCCCTTCCTACATAAAGGCTTATAAAAATATGTTGCTTTAGCTAAACAACTGTCATCCTGTGTATTCTTTAAGTGTGAGCAGTTTCTATTCTGCTATTCTTTAAGTGTCAGTTACTTCGGCTAAATTATTACTATTCTGTTTACCCTTAAGTGTTAGTCCTTTCTTTGTGCTTATCTTTAGCTGACTAATTGCTAAAAAGCTAAACAATTGTTGTCCTGTTAAACCAAAATGTCATTAATTGTTACTTCACTGAGCCCTGTATCAAGAGATGTTAAAAATTTTCCTAGTTTCTTGAATGTATGTTTATTCTTGTCTTAGAAATTCAAGAAATTAAACAATGTATTTGTGGTAAACCCATTGTTCAAATGGCCTGGCTCTATTGATACAATAATTTCTATACTAAGGTGTGTTAGCTGGATTTTAGTTCTTTTAATGATGGTGACTTGAACAGTTGTATGCACATCCTAGAAGAAGATACTTCTGTGCAGTGAGTGGAATAAGAAGTGTAGCTGCATGGCCATCAGTTAAATCTTAATTAGCAATTGGAGTAAAACCAGTGGCATCTATTAAAAACTAATTTAGAATAGTTGTCTTATTACATGACTCCTTTGGAGTATATTTTATATTTTACATTTATACAAATTGGAAGTTTTTGCAAATAGATGAATATGAGTTGTCTCGTGAGGGGATTGAGGCACAGACATCTGCCTGATGAACAGAAGACCTTAGGCTTAATGGCTCCTTTATATATGTTAACTAGTAAAAAAAGTGCTGTTTTCTTTACAATGATTGGGTTTTGCTACTTGGAGCCTAAGCTAGGCATATGATTGGCTAAGATTAGCTGTTCACTCGCTGTCTTCATGTTTCTTCTTGTTACTTTGTTTCTCCTTCTCTCAGCCAAGGTCCTTCAAGGACAGCCTCCACTTCCCCGCGTCCTTCCGCCTGCAAAAACTCTTCCACAGTCTTGTCTGAGATCTAGAACGGTAACTGCTTGTTAGTTTATGATTTTTGGTAAAGCAAGCTGCTTACAACACTAAACTTAATTCCATCTCAATGCAAAACATAATGACAACAAAGGATGGCTATCAGAAACATTTTTTTTTTTTGTAACATTCTCACTAGGGAGATGTGCTTATCCAGCTTGCTTATTTTAATTCATGTTGCTTGTCTTGGTTTATGAGGTTTTTGGTTGGTTTAAGTGTATATCATGGTGAGGGGTGGACCAGAAAAGTTTTATGACAAGTGACTGAAGTAACTGAAATTGCTTCTTTTAGAGTCTTAAAATGCTGCATTATAGTTTTACTGAAGGTGTGTTAAATCTGGATATTTGATTTAGGATCTTATGAACACTTATGAAGTGTTCTAGGAGTTTCATATTCTTCACAACCATCTTCTACATGGACAAAATTAAAATTTTGGTTTGTTCTTCCTAAAATAAGAATAAAATAGTTTAAAGAAAGGAATGTCTTAAAACTTTTAATTGAGGAAAACCGGGAAGTTTATTTTGGACTTATACTGATACAGGAAGTAGTTACTATTAAAAAATAGTTTTGGTTTAAACTAAAGTAGCGTTCAGTTTCATCTAAGTAATTGTGGGTTTTGAAAGTTAGACAGAATGTCCCTCTGAGAGCAGGTTTTCTTTCAGACAGTGTTTTTCCAGACACTGTTCATTCTTCAGGAGATGATAATGTCTTGTGTTTGGTATGATATGTGCTGAACAGGTGTCTCTTCTTCTGTAATCCCCTCTGTTTGCAGTGTTTCTCTAAGGCAAGGTCAGGCAGAGCTGGAGCCAGCTCCAAATGAGCAAGAGTTCTGACTGTTGTGAAGTTTCATAATAACATTAAAATTAGACCTTGGAAAGTAATAGAATATGCATGAGACTTCTGGGAAAATGTATATGGATGCATGTAAGTGGGAAATATATTCTGTAACCAGCTTTTGTCTTGCTGCATGTGATCGATGGAGATCACTCCTGTATGTTGCCCAGGCCTGACAAAGATGTTTGCTTTCTAAAACTCGAAAACGAGTCTTTGAGAGTTCATTTGCCAGCATTTGCAATATCAGCTCTGCAACTCAGAGCACTCGCAAGGATCCTGCATCACACACAGCCCCAGCACCCTGGGGTGCGCTATCTGGCTGTACCTCCTCTTCCACCTCCTGGGCATTTCCTCGAGGAGATGGCTGCTGGATGGTAGGGCCGATATTTGCACAAATATAGGATTTTTGAACCCTGGGTTGGGGGTGAAGACAGCTCCAGGACTGCACTGTCAAGGAGGGAAAGCAAAGCCCCTTCCCCCCCTCCCTACTGTCTGCTGCTGCAGAGGTGCTTGTCTCTGTAGGCTCAGTCTGGAAACCGAGGTCCTGGGGTGTGGGCATAAAGATTCCAGTATTGCGTGTATGCTGGGGCAAATGGCCAATGCCTTGGTGTACCTGCAGTATTAGCAGCAAGCACAGAACAAACAGCCAATGTTCTCATGCTTGCTAGCTTGTTGCAACCTTGGAATCTTTATTAAGACCTATAGGTTAATAGCAAAGGAATGCATTAGGCAGAAAACGTGAAGATAAGGGGCACATCTGTGGAAAACAGGGGGTTGCAGTCTGTTGCTGCACTGCAGGATTCTCATGGGTGGAAATTCACTGGGATAGCTGTTACTGAATACAGAGGCACTATATAAGGTTTGCACCCTCTCAATAAAGTTGATCTCGAGTGTCACCCCCATTGACAAGGTCCATGCCTTAATTGCTACAAATGGCGCCCAACTTGAGAGGGACACACACGTCTCAGGGCAAACCCTGATATTCAGGGTCAGAACCGCTGGATAGAAGTGGCCGTAGCGATGCCCAGTTGGACGAATTTTGGCCAGTGTGGAGCACTGAAGCAGTCCGGACGAGTAAGATCCTTGAAAAAAGGTGAGCAACCAGGAACTCGGGAATAATGGGGTCTTCGATATCTGCGGAAGAGCAGACTACACTAGATATCTGAATATAAAGAGTAAAGAAACAGGATGTTTCTATGTTGAGCGACGACTCAGGACTTTATTAAAATGGATACAGAGTGATGCATGTGATACAAAAGCATGTGATGCATGCATGTGATACAAAAGTCTGGGATGCTGCGGGATTTAAATTGTGGGATGCGACTACCAGGGATGACCCTGGGGTGGTAAGCCTGTTATCTACCTGGAGATTAATGATCAAATCATCAAAACACTTGAGATCAGGCAAAGATTTAGTGGAACCAGGAAAAAAGCAGGACAGTAATATTCCGTATTCAGAGACTGGTGCAGGGCCATCAGCAATGGCTGATAATCCCTTTGATCTGGGGCCAGCAGACCGTGAAAGATCTTTGATTTATTTTTGTCTGCGGAGGTGCAGTGACCCTAACTAGCTACAAACTTCCCCTGTAATTTGTTCATGGGAGGCCAGAGACTCGAAAACCTGTAAAGAAAGTACTAAATGCACCACGGGCCGCAGGGGGGCTGCTGTCCCTGGCCGAGGGGGGGCCACCCACCACTGCATTCTAGAACGCAGGGAGTTTTTGGAAACAACAGTGGTAGCAGTTCAAGAATCAAGACAGTTTAAATAATGCAAGTTTACAACAGGCAAAGCTTTTTGGCTTATCAAACGCTTATAAAGATACCGGATATCGGAAAGTTGAAACAGGTACGATCTGTATATGGCATTTATAGACAGATTGAAGGATGCACTCGACAAGCAGGTAGACAACCGAGCAATTACTGAAGCCTTAATTTTGCAATCAGCGATAAAAAATCCTAATGACAAATGTAGAAAGATATGGCACGGTCTGGAAAATCCTACAACAGCAGCTGGGACCATTAACCTATCAAGCACAGCTGATGGCTGCTGCCCTGACTGTAAACCGGAACAGAAAGATGTTCTGTTACAGACACGGCAAGGAGAGACATTTTAAAAGAGACTGCCACACGCAACGCCAGGAGAGAAGGCCTAAAATCTGCCCTCGGTGTGGAAAGGGCAAACATTTTGCCAGTTGGTGTAGATCAAAGTGGAATAAGAATGGGACAGTATTGTCAGAAAACCAGGAACAAAGCATGGTTCGGAGGCAAGTGCCAACACAGACGCCTCCACGGCAAGCAGCAGCTCTCACCTCAGAGCAAGAACCAGAGGCAGCAGAGAGATAGACGTGACCAACCACAATTGCAGTAGTGCTGCAATCGTCCACAGTTCACACAATATCAGGGAATGTAAAAGGACCATTGAGGGGGTGGCTTTACTGCCTTGTAATTAGAATGATTATCAATAACTCGGTTGTGAATCTTTGTTTTACCTGGGGTCATAGATGCAGGCTGTACTGGAATAATTCAAGCAAGGGTATGGATGCTGTCTCCACTAGTGTTACGAACACCATTTCCACTAGTATTAATACCAAAGGATAGCTGGATAATGTAATTAATTTTGTTCAAAGCAGCTGTGTTCCAAGCTGACTCTGTAGAGCATGGCTCACAAGGTTTTGGGTCCACAAGAATCCCCGAAATACATTTGGTTTAGTCCCTACAAACTCAGCATCTTTCGTTGAAGTGCACATTAAGTTTTTTTTAAAAAAGGGGGAAAGCCAGAACATCTTAAAATGGCTGTAGTGCAACCCTTTGTTGTACATGTTCCACTAATCTTAGGGGGAGAGATGTGTTAAATGCAGTGGGAATAGGCATTGGAACCATGAAGAAGTGAAAAATTGGGTGCATTGCAAAATTTAGTGGAGGAGCAAATAGATCAAGGGCATATAGTCCCATTTAATAGTCCTTGGAACATACCTGTATTTGTGATAAAAAAGAAACCTGGACAATGGTGTTTATTACATGACTTTTCTAGACAAACTACAAGAGGCTTTAAATAAGCAGGCAGGCAATATCGCCGCTAGAGAAGTGTTGCTTAAACAATGAGCCTTAGAGAATGCAAAACTGGACTTAGTGCACTGTTAATTGCATGATCACCTGTTACAAAGATTGCTTGTTTTACCAAAACTGACTGATGCCAACTCTATGAGAGCTTGGATACCAATGCCTCCTGGCTTTCTATCAAAGGGCGGTAGAATTACTCAGCTGATTTGTTTTCCAGCAATTGTACCCTGTGCAGGAAACCGCGTACGGGGAGACGGAGGCTTTGGCTCGACCGACCAGTCTGTGATTCTATGAACAAGAATCATAGAATCATAGAATCACCAGGTTGGAAAAGACCCACCGGATCATTGATTCCAACCATTCCTATCAAATACTAAACCATGCCCCTCAGCGCCTCATCCACCCGTTCCAGTGCCCAATGACCCTTTCCATGAAAAATTTTTTCCTAATGTTCAGCCTGAACCTCCCCTGGCAGAGCTTGAGGCCATTTAGTCTCCTCCTGTCCCCTGTCACTTGGAAGAAGAGGCCAGCACCCTCCTCTCTACAACCTCCTTTCAGGTAGTTGTAGAGAGCAATGGGATCTCCCCTCAGCCTCCTCTTCTCCAGGCTAAACAACCCCAGCTCTCTCAGCCGTTCCTCATCAGGCCTGTTCTCCAGCCCCTTCACCAGCTTCTGTTGCTCTTCTCTGGACTCGCTCCAGAGCCTCAACGCCCTTTTTGTGGTGAGGGGCCCAGAACTGAACACACAGATGAGAGAGGTCTTCTGAGGTAGTAGGAGCCAACAAGGAAACTTCTGCAGAACACCTTAAGGGGAATAAGGGATGTTCCTCTAAGAAGGCGATGAAGCCAACAGCCCAGCTGAAGGGCCTCTATGCAAACACATGAAGCTTGGGCAACAAACTGGAGGGGTTGGAAGCTACTGTGTGTGAAGAGCTGTTGTTGAAGAACAGCCACAAACAGGTTGAAAGCTTATGGGTGAGAATAAGAGACCGAGGCAACAAAGGGAACCATGTGGTTGGTGTCTACTACAAGGCCATCTGATCAAGGGGAGCCTACAGATTAAACCTTCTTCCTCCAGCTACAGGAGGCTTCATGCTCACAAGCTCTCATCCTATTGGGGGGGTTCAACCACCCTGACATCTGCTGGGAAAGTAGCAAGGTGAGCTGTAGGCAATCCAGGAGACTCTTAGAGCGTATCGAAGAGAATGTCTTAACTCAGGTAATAGAGACACACACCTGAGGGGGTGAAATACTGTATCTGATGGTCACCAACGTAAGTGAGCTCATCAGTGACGGCAGGATCAGAGGCAGCCTGGGCTGCAGTGATTACGTGCTGGTGGAGCTCAAGGTCCTGAGGGATATGGGACGGGGGAGGAGTATAATCAGGACCCTAAAACTCAGGAAAGCAGACTTCCAGGCTTTCCAGGAGTCAGTCAGTAGGACCCCCTGGGACATGGTCCTCAGGGATGAGGGAGCAGAGCAGAGCTGGCAGATCTTCAAGGATGCTTTCCATAAAGCGCAAGAGCACTCAGTCCCCAGATGCAGGAAATCAGGCAGGGAAGTGAAGAGAACAGCGTGGCTGAGTGGAGACCTGCTGGTCAAACTGAAGAGCAAGAGGGAACTGCACAGGCAGTGCAAGCAGGGACAGGGAACCTGGGAAGACTGCAGGGACACTGCCCAGTTGTGTAGAGGTGAGGTCAGGAAGGCCAAGGCACAGCTGAAGCTGAACTTGGCAAGGGAAGTGAAGACTAACAAGCAGGGCTTCTACAGGTACATCACCCAGAAAAGGAAGATTAAAGAGAACATACCCCAACTGATGGATGAAACTGGGGACCTGACATATCCTCCCCACCCCAAGCTGCTGAAGAGGGCTGCTGCTTTGCTGAGCCACGGGGTGGAGAGGGGCTGGGCGGAGGTCTGGTGGCCACTCCATGTCAAAGGCCATAACCAAGCCCATCTGTGTAGCAAGGATAAGTAGGGGAGAAAGGGCGATTATGTCTCTGCCACTTGTTTGCCTATCAGGATGATCAAACTGGCCCATGGTCATCCCCCCCCCCACTTCCTCCCACATACCAAGCAGGTATGTGGAGGTGTGAAATGCTGAGTTTTTGTGATAGAAACATCCTGATCTACAACTGGAGAGTTCTCTGGATTCCTACACATGGGTGGAGGTTGCACTGCAATCCATTGTCTCCCTATCATCGGAACCACCGACAAAAGGTAAAGGAGATTGGGCCGATTGGCACCCCAGATGTTATCACTACAGAACGGACTATAAGAGAATGAGAGGAGCAAGCACTGGTCTGAGATTCCCCACCGACGTCATCCACAATCCACAAGCACCCATCATCCACAATCCACAAGCACTGGAGAATTTGCAGAAACTTCACTCGCAGCAGCTTTGAGGAAACATCTAAAGACTCCACCACTGAACTCTGCACAGGTTGTATAGTCCTTTTTCAAACCCTTATAGAATGCTAATATTGGCCTAGACTTAAGCTTATATTCTTGACTTAGAATTGTAACATTATAGGTAATAAACTAAATGTTTAAATACAGTTCTGGGTCCTACTCTGTCTACCTTGGGGTGTGACAGGACCTTGTATCGTCAGACGAGGAGAAGGCTGAGGAACTCAAAAACATTTTGTCTTGGTCTTCTCTGGCAACCACTATTCCCACAAGGAACCGCAAGGCAGGGAGGGGGGGAGGAGAGCCCCTCCCACTGTAGGAGAGGATCAGGTTTGTGAACACCTAAGGAACCTGAACATACATAAGTCTGTGGGACCTGGTGAGATGCATCCCAGAGTCCTGAGGGAATTGGCCGATGTGGTGGCCAAGCCACACTCCGTAATATTTGAAAAGTCATGGCAGTCAGGAGTGACTGGAAGAAGGATGACATTGTCCCCATTTCTAAAAAGGGTAGAAAAGATGACCCTGAGAACTACCGACCTGTCAGCCTCACCTCTGTGCCTGGGAAAATCATGGAATAGATCCTCCTAGAAGACAAGCTAAAGCACATGGAGGATGGGGAGGTGATTAGAGACAGGCAACACGGCTTCACCAGGGGCAAGTCCTGCCTGACCAACCTAGTGGCTTTCTATGATGGGGTGACCGCAGCAGTGGGCATGGGAAAAACAACGGATGTGATCTATCTGGACTTCTGTAAAGCCTTTGACACGGTCCCCCACAACATCTTCCTCTCTAAATTGGAGAGATATGGATTTGATGGGTGGATGGTTTGGTGGATAAGAAACAGGTTGGATAGTCATATTCAAAGAGTAGTGGTCAACGGCTTGAAGTCCAGATGGAGATCCATGACTAGTGGTGTCCCTCAGGGGTCTGTACTGGGACCAGTGCTGTTCAATACCTTCATCAATGATACAGCCAGTGAGATTGAGTGCATCCTCAGCAAGTTTGCAGACGACACCAAGCTGAGTGGTGCTGTTGCCATACTGGAAGGACGGGATTGTGGGAAACCTCGACTGGTCTGGGGAGTCAGAGTGTGTGAACTTAAACATTGGCCTTGAATAGATGCCCGTGTATCCTTGGAGAAGCTGGAAGGCACCAAGAAGAGCTGAGTAGACAAGTTGAGGAAGCTGCCAGGCCGCAGGTGGAATCACCCAGTTATGAAGTTACAACTGAGAAGGAGTAATCCAATTACGAACTGTCGGTCTTTAGCTAAACCAATCGTGCATGGCCGTGCAGCTCGAGAAGGAGTATTAAAAGTCTTGTAAAATCAATAAAGATGGCCTTTTGCCCACAACTTCTATGTGTTGTGGATTGCCCCGACCGCAACATCTGGTGACCGCGACGTGATCGCAGCAATTGGACCGTAGATGGTGGACCGGAGAGTTCTGAGGAATAGTACGGTAGACTAGAGAGCTGTGAGGAATTGGATGGCGGATCCGGAGAGCCATAAGAATACCCAGCAAAGCTGAGCGGTGGAAGAGAGAAGAGAGAGTCTCCAGTGCTGCCAGATGAACAGTGGAGGAAGAGTTTCCAATGCTGCCAGCTGACCAGTGGGGGAGAGAGTCTTCAGAGCTGTTATCAGAAGAAAGCACCTGGACTGAGGTGAGCTGCTGGGACATATGGGTACTTCCTTAAGTAAGGAAGAGACAACGATCGTTACTATGTGGAAAATGATCCTGCAAAAATGGGGAGTTAAATTAGAAGAGTCAGTACTGTGAAAAATGCTCCTATAGAGTAAAGAACAGGGATATGAAGCAACTACTGTAACTTCTTTTATTGTTTCTGTCTGGAAAGACGCGGGCGATAAACTGGTTGACTCTGCTACACGGGGGGATAAAGACGCTGCAGTACTTTTACTGACGTGGTGTCTGCTTTATGAGACCCTGAATGATTTTAAGCTGTAGCGAGACCAGGCGGAGGGCATGGCCTCTGCTTCTAGTACCATGCAGAGTCTTGCACCTCCCGTGCCACTCCTTTCAGAGGAACAGACTCCAGGGAGTAAACAAGATATGAATGTGAAGGGAACAACTGGGAAAGTAAAGTTAGAAGGCGAAAAGAAAGTAGATCCCGGAGTAAGGCCCTAAAATTCATGAGCTGTCTTTTGATGTTTGCTCAGCATTCAAGCAAGAAACCTGGGATAGAATTGGAGTTCGAGTATGGGATCAAGCAACTTGGGTAGATAACGCGGCTATTAAGTTGCTCAGTCCCTGGAAGAATGATTTTGAAGCACTGAAGGTGTATGTCGGCTCTAAAGAGCACAGCGATAATTCAGAGCCGAGTGCAGGATTGTCAACAACTGCACTAACCCTCCACTCTCCTGAACTGGCTGCGCTTGGTCCTGCACCCTCCGACGGGGGGGCTGACAACCCCTTCGATCCGGGTCCGAGAGACCCTGGGAAGGAGCCCGATCCATCTCGCTCCTGTCCCTCAGACTGACGGGCACAAACCAGGAGGGAGGCGCAGCGGCGGGGGGACCTTGAACTGTTGCAAGCTTTGCCTGTGATCTGTGCATCAGACGTCGGTCCGCGCTGGGAGCCAGTTGGTTGCAAAGTTATGGAGGAGATTCCAAAAGCTGCAAAAGAGAACGTACGAACTACTCCGCAGCCAAGCCGCCCGGCTGAGGGGGGGCCGCTGCCCCGCTTTAGCTCCGATTTCCTCCGATTCAATCCTGCACGAATCTCATGAGGGCGTTTATCAGGCATGGTCCTATTAACAATAATAATAGAAGCAATATGAGGGGTCCTGCTAGCGCTGTTATGAGTGATGTTAGCCAGGGGGACCAATTAAACATACGCTCGTACCAAGTTCCGGATTATTGTCTTTCTTTTTCTCTACGTAAGAGGCTCTGTCTAATTTTTTTCCTGACTCTACTGCGTGTCTGATCTGATTTCTTTTCCATGTCTAATAACCTTCTACTGTTCACTGACAACACCAAAATGGTTTGGTTGGGTGGGTTTTTTTTGTTTGTTTCTCAAGCAAGTTCAGCTGGTTTTGTTAGCTGATTAGACAAATTCTCACCTAATTCTGTGAGATCTTCTCCTGTATACTACAATTGGTATACAGGGCTAATACTTTACTTACATTATTTCAAAACCTAAGCAAGGCCAAAGGAAGTGCTTGATGCCAATATAGATTGGCTTCCTGACAATTTTTAGCTGATTGCTGTTTTATCAGCAACAATCTGATGATTCATTTTCTCCACCTGGCCTCTAGCCTGTGGTCAGTACGGAGAATGTAACTGCCAATCAATTCTTAAAATTTCACTAATCTTTTTACCACTTTAGCACAAACGTGTACCTCTACCTGGCAATATTGCTGCAGGCACTCCAAACGAGGTATAATCTCAACCAACAATACTCTTGTGACTTCTGCTTTACTTGTCCTGCAAGGAAAAGCTTCTGGCCAACCTGAGAAACTATCTGTTAATGCTAATGAATACCAGTGCGCCACCCCCCCCCACCCCCCCACCCCCCGTTTTATTGGGACTTCAGAGAGATCTATTTGCATTCCTATTATTTACACCCCAAAGGGTTTGTTTTGGTTTGGTTTTCTTTGGGTTTTTGTTATTTTATTTGTAACTCCTCTAAGACCAGTTTCCATAGCACTCCTGATGGCATTATTATTTGTCCATCTGGAACATAAACTCACCCATTATCTACTTCTCTTCCTGCCATATTGATAATCAAGTTTCTATCTTCCCTTGAATATTTATCCAATTTTAAATCAGAATCAGGGATTTGAAGTTTACCGTCTGGAATCAAAGCAGATATTACTTCTGCCTTTTTCTGCGGCCATCCTGGCCTCAAAATCTCCTGCCAATTTGTTACCAATTTTCCGGCCAGTATTACCTCTCTGGTGACCTTTGTAGTGTGTGATAGCCACTTCTCCTGGAAGATTTACAGCTTCCAGCAGCTTTAGGATTTCTGCTGCATGTTTAATGTGTTTTCCTTGGGCAGTAAGGAGTCCTTGCTCTTTCCGTATAGCACCATGAGCGTGCACCACTCCAAAGACGTATTTAGAATCTGTCCATCTATTTATCTTCCTTCCTTTTGCTAATTCCAGTGCTTGAGTTAAGGCGATTATTTCGGCTTTCTGGGCTGATGTTCCTGGGGTAATGGTCTGGCCTCGATCACTTCTCTGGTGGTAGCCACTGCATATCCAGCCTTGCGATGTCCTTGCTTCACGAAGCTGCTTCCATCAGTGTACCAGGAATCTTCCGCATCCATGAGAGGTTTTTCCTTTAGATCCGGGCGGCTGGAGCATACTGTCTCCATCGTCTTCAGGCAGTCATGTATCACTGGTTCTGAAGCAGCTCCACTAAGGAAAGATGCTGGATTTACAGTGTTAGTGGTGATTATATTCACATCATCTTGCTCTACCAATATGGCTTGATACTTCAAAACCTAGAGGGGGAAAGCCAGTGACCTCCTTTCTGCTCCAACACCGCTGAGACTGTGTGTGACACCATGACAGTCATTTTTAGCCCATAGTGAATTTTCGGGCTTCTTGTATACTCAGAACTACAGCTGCAACTGCCCGTAGGCATCCAGGCCATCCCTTGCTTACATCATCCAGTTGTCTGGAGAAGTAGGCTACAGCCCTTTTTACAGGGGCCTAACTGCTGTGTCAGCACTCCCAGGGCCATCCCCTGTCTTTTGTGAGCTTTAATTGTTCAAATGCCCTTCTTGCCTCCCAGTCCAACCAATTTCGATGATCCCATTGGATATTCTTTCAATGGCTCATACAATGGTTTCACTAAGAGTCCATAGTTATATATCCATAAACACCAACCTGTCATTCCCAGAAAGGTTCTGAGTTTCTTTACCATTCCTGGCATGAATGTGCAGCAAATAGCTTCCTTTTGGGCTGCCTGTGTCCTCTGGAGATCTCGAATCCAAGGCAAGTAAGTCGTCGCTGCATAGGCTGGGCCTTCTGCTGAAAGACCTGATACCTGCTCAGTCCAAAAGTCCAATAGTCCGTTGCTCACAGTCCTCCTCTGTTTGTGTAACTCTCAGGAGGTCACATACTGCAGCAGGGTTCCAGTCCCATGTTTCCAGGTCTTGAGCCATCTGGTTCCCAAAAATAGTTCAGCTGTTCTTAATACTTTGAGGCAATACTGTTCAGGTTAGTTGTGTTTTACTACCAGTTTCAGGGTTTTCCATTCAAAGGCAAGTCACCTTTTGGCTTTCTTCAGCCAATATCAAGCAGAAGAAGGCATCCTTCAAATACAGTACGGTAAACCACAACTGATCTTTTAATTGGTTGGCAAGGTACAGGGAGTTGCCACCACTGGATGTAGTTCTTCTTACAATTTTATTTATGGCCCTTAAAATCTTGCACTATCCTATAGCTTTTATCTAGTTTCTTTACAGGATATATTGGAGTATTATATTCTGCTTTACATTCTTTTAATAACCCATATTGTAAAAAAATAAATTGTCAATAATCATTTTTATCCCCTTGCAATCTTCTAATCGCAGAGGGTGTTACCTGACACGGGCCAAATTTACCTTCGCATGCTTCACATTTCTGGCCTTCCAGATATCTCAGAAGCCAAAATGCCTGGATAAACCTGTTCCAAACTCTCTGCTGTTACTGGTGTTTCTTTTCCACCTGTTTTAAAGACAAACTCAATACTTTGATTAGTTGATGATCTCTCACTTTAAATTTTGTACCTCCTGCCCCAAATATTATTTCTGTCTCTAACTGCTTTAGTAAATCTCCTCTCATTAAGGTCTAGGGGATCCTAGCAAACAAATTCATGTGCACCCACTTGTTTTCCAATTCATATTTAGCAGACTGCACAAAGAATGCTTTTTCAGTTTGGCCAGTAGCTCTTATTACAATCACAATATTTTATTTTGATCTGCAGGAATCAGTTGCTGGTTTACACAGAGGCTCCTGTATCTATCAAGAACATAACCTTTTCACTTGTATTCCCCAACTTTATTTTAACCAGTGGATCCTCCAGGGTAATTTCCCCATGTCCCAGTCATTCAAGCTCAGCTACAACACCCGGTTCTGATTCCTCTACAGTATGCACATCGATTATTTCTTAATTCCAAGCCCCATTCTCATGCCACGTTCTCTTGCTGCTCCAGGTGATTTTGCAAACTGGAAAACATATCTGCACACATTACTTCTCCCAATTCTCCTCACACCTCAAGAACGTTAATTGCAACAAGGTGTTATGGCCACTTTTCCCCATAATCGAGCTTAAACACCAGCCACCACTGATTATCAAAAAGCTTTTATCAGAAGCTGATAATTAGTATCTTTCTGTACTTTAACCTTAACTATAACTCTTCTATCTACATGCCATCTTTACTTATGTCTGGTGTTATTGCTATGCATATATCATTGCTTGTTGCGTTCTTGTACGCGTTCGGGTGTTGGGTCATATATGGGGTTGCTCAATGTATTTTTGCAAACAGTATCTTCTCCGCAGCCGGTACCGAACCCTATTAAGTTACGAGCTGTTGTTCTTAATAACATTAACTTGTTTTTATACTAAGAGAGATTTAAAGGATTTTTCTAATTCAAAATTCAACAAGCTAGACTACATTTATCGTCTTTGTGACATTGTTGAATCTAAAGTGAAATGGTATGTGGCAAGCTGGATATCAATTATCCTTGTGTTATTGCTCATTAATTACAATAATTACACTGGCTCAACGATATATATCTTTTTGCCCTTGTGACACTGTTAGTACAGATTGGTAAACTCTCCTTTGGAAGTCTCTTGCATATCTTCAAATTTTCCCGCTCGTGGCGTCCATCGCATCCGTTGTCCCTCAACAAGTGACATCTCCAGGTAGCATCGGTGGCATGATTAGCAGAAGAGACTTTACCCTTGAACATCCAGTCCAGTACCGGTAATCGGGGTGCTAGGAGAAGCTGTGCTTCAGTCCCAATCACTTCTGAAGCAGCTTTAACTCCTTCATAAGCTGCTAAGATCTCTTCTTCAGTTGGAGTATAGTTGGCCTCGGAGACTTTGTATCCTCCACTCCAGAATCCTAGGGGGCACCTCGTGTCTGCCCTGGTGCTTTCTGCCAAAGGCTCCAGGTAGGACCATTGTCTCCAGCTGTGGTGTAGGGCACATTTTTTGATGTCCTGTCCTGTTCAGATTGGCCTCAGGGCTACTGGGGCATGATCTCCTGTTTAATTTGTTCAAAGGTTTAAACTGTTAAAACTGTTTTTATTTTGGGTCACTTCTTGGACAGGTCTCACAATCTGAATGGAACCAGGAAAATGCATTCTCCAGAAACCCACAATGCCTAGGAAGATCCAGATCTGACATCGGCCAGTGGGGCAGGAGACAATGTCAAGGCCAGATATGGTTTTCTATTTATTTGCTTTTTTAATTCTACAGCTACGTTCACAGAACAATCTGGCTGTACTGTTAAAATAAGGGGACCGACAATAAGAGTCTAAATGATTTTTCCTTGCATCTTAGGAGGAAATATGAAAAGGTGTGAATGGTGAGTTGCCGCCTCCACTATGTCTAGTAACTTTAGAACTCGTGCTGGAATACAGAGATCAAGAATTTCCTGAATCTGACTGGAACCAGGACCATGCATTCTCCAGAAACCCACAATGCCTAGGAAGGCTTATGTTTCCTTTTTGTTAGGTGGTGGGGACATAGCTGTTACTTTGTTGATCACATCTAATGGGATTTGCTGACGCCCATCTTGCCATTTAATTCCTAAATCTGGCTCTCTCGTGCAGGTCCCTTGACCTCTCTTCTATAGGAAAACTGGCTGTCAAAAGAAGTTGGTTCCCTGTCTCGCCTTTGTCAAAAACTTCCTCTGCTGTCTTAGCCCATATGATGATGTCATTGCTGCATTGCAGGTGTTCTGGAGCTCCACCCTTCTCCAGTGCAGCCTGGATCGGTCCATGGCAAATGGTAGGGCTGTGTTTCCACCCCTGGGGCAGTCGATTGCAGCTGTACTGGATGCCCCTCCAGGAGAAAGCAAACTGCAGCTTGACTCTGCCGCCAACGGAATGGGGAAAAACGCATTAGCAATATCAGTTGTGGTTAACCACCCGGCTGCCTTTGATTCCAGTTCATGTTGCAGGTCTTAACACGGCCGGTACGGCAGCACTAAGTAGTGACGTGACCTCATTTAGACCACAATAGTCCACTGTTAGTCTTCATTCTTCATTAGCGTCAGCAAGTGGCACCTCTTGGTCTTCAACCTTCAGCAATCCCACGGCAGAAGGGTCCTCTGTAAGACCAGGCAAGGTAGACAGCGGTTTAATGTCCTCAGTCTCTACAGCTGCTATTCAAAGGCCCAGTTATACCCTTTGGATCTTTAAAGTACCCTCTCTTGAGATAGTCTGTGCCAAGGATGCACAGTGCATCAGGGCCAGTCACAATGGGGTGCTTTGCCCATTTATTCCCAGTTAGGCTCACTTTGGCCTCCACTACAGTCAGTTCTTGAGACCTCCCTGTCACTCCAGAAACAGTGATGGATTCTGTCCCTCTATAATTCGATGGCAATAGGGTGCACTGCGGCCCAGTACCTACCAGGGCTTTATACTTTTGTGGCTCTCTTGTGCCCGGCCATTGAACCCACACAGTCCAATAAACTCAGTTGTTCCTCTCCTTCCCCTGGCTGGAGACAGGGCCCCTTTAATTTGGAACATAGTACCCATCGAGGAATGGGTTTGTTTGGATCACAGGGGGTCGAGACCTATCCTGCTTACCCGCACCTTGTAGATAGGAATCAGGTTCCCATCCACTGGAGACTGGAGCAACATTTCTCCTGAGAGGAACTCTACGTGATTTTCCCTTTGACTCACCAACTCGTGACTCTAGGGCAGCAGTAGGTTGTCCATCCCATCTCCTCATGTCCTCTCCGTGGTCACGCAGGAAAAAACGCAGGATGCGTTGTGGTGTTTGCCGAGCCTTTTGTGCTGATTTCTTAGGAGGACGTCTTTTCTTAATAGCTGAGACACGGGTCTGTGAGAAGCAGGATCCATCGCCCCTATGAGTCAATTTATCGAGCACTTTATTGAATCCTTCGGATGTTTTTTCAGATGATTTCTCCAGAGCCGAGACACAGGCCTGTGAAGGCCGAGAGAGACTGTCTTCCTGCTGTCAGAGTTTGCCAACCACTTCACCCACCGCTGGAGCACCAGCAGTTCCTCCACAAACCATTGTTGACAATGTGTGGGAATACGTCAGTGGGGCACTTGGCACAAGCTTCCGCAACATGGCTCGGTGACGTGGTAATTCATCAGGGTCTGTAACTGAACACCACGTGCTACAGATCAACTCTCGCACAGCCAGTTTGCTCAGGTACTTTTCTCCATGCTGTTCCATCTGATCGGGCGGCATTCAATGTCATCCCTATAGGGATCCCTGCCCCTTACAGCTGCCAAGAGTCGCCTCCAGAGGCTATAGAATCTTTGTCTGCTTCCAAAATGCCTTGCCAACACCTCCATCTCTGGCTAGGGGTCCCATCTGCTTGGCTTCTTTACCATCTAAGTCTATGTTATCGGCTCCCTTGTCCCAGTGCCGGAGTAACCAGGAACTGAGTCATCCTCATGTCGGCTGAAGGCTTTTCTGAGACGTCGCAACTCCTTCATGGATCAGGATCTGACGATTACCTCTGGTTCCGATTGTCCTGAATCATCCTCCTGCTGATCCTGTGATGGCACTGATTTTGAAGGACTTTCTTGTCATGAAGGACTTTCTTGTCATGAAGGACTTGGCGATCGTGAAGAACTCTTTGGCTCCTGTGAAGGACCCCATCCTGGGTCTTCCCCCTGCACTGGAACAGGAGCTGTTTCTTCTTCACTCTCATCCACCCTCATCCTTGCTAGCTGCCTTTTTGGGCTGTTTCTCCTCCTCTCCTGAGGTTTGTTTGCATTTCCTCATCCTCACAGGAACAACTGGCACCAGTAAGGATTGAGTGGGAGTGTCTGTAGTAGCCGTCTGTTTAGCCGTAGTACTTGCGGCTCCTGGCACTGGTACGGATTCTGTAGGAGTGTCCATAGTCTGCATAGCTGCAGCATTTGCAACCACTGCAACCAGTCTGGATTCAGCCAGCGTACCCGTACTAGCTGTGGAAGTGCTTGCCACAACTGGATCTGGTTCATATTGAGTGCCTTACTCCCTGGTAACTCTTGGTGTAGCTACAGTGTCTGTGGCCACTGGCATGGTTTGGGGTTTTTTTAATGGTTGGACTCGATGATCCAGTGGGTCTTTTCCAGCCTAGTGATTCTGTGATTCTGAGTAGCTGTCTGCGTCGATGCTGTGCTCATGAGGGCTGGTGCTGGTGGAGCAACTGAGTAATCGCAGTGCTCATGAGGACTGATGTTGTCTGCGGAGCTGTTGTGCTTGCGATGGCTCATGCTGTCTGCGTGGCTACAGTTCTTGTTTTCCAAGATACAGTGTCAACCGTCTTAAATTTTCATTCTGTGGAGCCTGTTATCGAAGCAATATGCACGGTGGAAGCTGAGGCAGTTGCGCAACTCCTACAGTAGTACCTTACTGATCTGATCACATACCCTGCCTGAAACACACCAAATAAATTCAGTAATAAATTCAGGAGCATTATTAACAACATAATGCTATTTTGCTCAGAATCTAGTGAAACCGGCTCGGTATAAGAGGAGGAAGTGTAGTTCCCCCAGTTTAGCTGCTCTGGCTGGCAGCCAAACTGAGCAGTACAGTCCTCCTTATCCCAGGCAAGGCCAAAAGTGTAATTAAAAAAAAGCTCGCAAAGTGATGCCCAAGAGTCTTGGATAAAGTCCCAGCTACGCGTATCGCAAGGTATATTACAATGAGACCACAAATAACGAGCATCACTTTCATCCAGCGCTTAAAATCGATAACTGCCAGGATGATGCAGAGAGCAATTAAGCCAGAACATATCTGCTGTCTCACGTGCCACACTGAGGGAACCAGCTGGAAACAGAATTCCACAAAGGCATCATATGGTATTTTGTTCCCAAAATTTGCAGGGAAATCCGCTACTATAGATCATAGAACCATAGAATGGTTTGGGCTGGAAGGGACCTTCAAGATCATCCAGTTCCAACCCTCCTGCCATGGGCAGGGACACCTCCCACGGGACCAGGCTGCTCCAAGCCCCATCCAGCCTCGCCTTGAACGCCTCCAGGGATGGGGCAGCCACAACTTCCCTGGGAAACCTGGGCCAGGGCCTCACCACCCTCATTGTGAAGAGACAAATACCACCGTATAGCTCACACTCAGGCCATACATGATGGAACATGCCTTTTGCCAGTGCCTCTCATCGATAGCAACCAAGACTGAGGGCCATTAAGCAGCCACAAGTCCTATGAGCCATTTGTGGGCCATCAGCACCTGCATGTATTTTAATGCATGGGAGACCACAAATAGTTGATAAATGTTGAGATGATGGAAAGGTTTTGCGGTCAGTGGAACTTATTTGTAACTGTATGTCTTATGATTACTTTGGTAGAGAAGGGAAATCGGATTTCTTACTGACTTAATGTTCAGCAGCACTCATCTAATGTAGTTGGGATCTTCATGACCTTCTATGACAAAGCGACTCGGCTGCTGGATGAGGGAAAGGCTGTGGATGTGGTCTTCCTGGACTTCAGTAAAGCCTTTGACACAGTTTGTCACAGCATTTTTCTTAGGAAACTGTCAGCCTCTGGCCTGGACAGGTGCACACTCTCCTGTGTGGGAAATGGGTTGGATGGCCGGGCCCAGAGAGTGGTGGGAAATGGCATTAACTCCAGCTGGAGGCCAGTGACAAATGGGGTTCCCCAGGGCTCAGTGCTGGGTCCAGCCCTGTTCAGTGTCTTTATCAATGACCTGGATGAAGGCATCGAGTGCACCCTTAGCAAGTTTGCGGACGACACTAAGCTGGGTGGAAGTGTGGATCTGCTGGAGGGTAGGGAGGCTCTGCAAAGGGATCTGAACAGGCTGGACCGCTGGGCAGAGTCCAATGGCATGAGGTTTAACAAGGCCAAATGCCGGGTCCTGCGCTTGAGGCACAACACCCCTATGCAGTGCTACAGACTAGGAGAAGTCTGTCTAGAAAGCTGCCTGGAGGAGAAGGACCTGGGGGTGTTGGTTGACAGCCGACTGAATATGAGGCAGCAGTGTGCCCAGGTGGCCAAGAAGGCCAATGGCATCTTGGCTTGGATCAGAAATGGCGTGACCAGCAGGTCCGGGGAGGTTATTCTCCCTCTGTACTCGGCACTGGTGAGACCGCTCCTCGAATCCTCTGTTGAGTTCTGGGCCCCTCACCACAAGAAGGATGTTGAGGCTCTGGAACGAGTCCAGAGAAGAGCAACAAAGCTGGTGAGGGGGCTGGAGAGCAGGTCTTACGAGGAGCGGCTGAGAGAGCTAGGGTTGTTTAGCCTGGAGAAGAGGAGGCTGAGGGGAGACCTCATTGCTCTCTACAACTACCTGAAAGGAGGTTGTAGAGAGGAGGGTGCTGGCCTCTTCTCCCGAGTGACAGGGGACAGGACAAGAGGGAATGGCCTCAAGCTCCGCCAGGGGAGGTTTAGGCTGGACATTAGGAAAAAATTCTTCACAGAAAGGGTCATTGGGCACTGGAACAGGCTGCCCAGGGAGGTGGTTGATTCACCTTCCCTGGAGGTGTTTAAGGCACGGGTGGACGAGGTGCTGAGGAGCATGGTTTAGTGTTTGATGGGAATGGTTGGACTCGATGATCCGGTGGGTCTCTTCCAACCTGGTTATTCTATGATTCTATGATTCATTTTTTGACAGTCTTTCACTATACTGTAAATTTAGTTTTCCTTGATCTTGCTAATCCAGAGTCAGGCATGGTAACTACCCATCTCCTAATCTGGTGTATTGCAGGAAGTTTTCCTTAAGTACAAAGCAGGGCATGAGTGGTATGAGATGGGGGAGACTGGATTCTCAGGAAGCTTTCTTTTAGGTGATCAGATTAGATGCGTACTTTTGTCTTTAATGGGGGACGTAATGTTTTTTTTGTGTGTAACTAATGCTACTAGTAGTATAGAATGTTCACATTTTGTTGATATATAAGCATAACTTTGGAAAGCAGCTCTCACTGCGTAGTCTTACTGTACTTCCAGCAATGAAGATAAACTCAATGATAAGTCATAGTATGAACTAAGAGACAGGAACGCTGCATTCGGAAAGCCACAGTCTTTTCTGATCTTTTTTTATCATTCTTATCACATTGGGCAGAGATTGATCAATAACTCTGCAGGGATATTTTAGAGAGGAAGACTTGTTAAATTAACTCATTAGAGTAGCCTCTTTAGATATTTTAAGTGTAGAATCATAATGTCACGTCTTCAAAACAGATAGGCTCCTGTGATAGTAGTCTTTAATTGAATGGAAAACATGGTGTCTTGTTGGGCTACTTGCTATAATAACCCTTGGGACTGAGAAAAGCTGCTTTCTCTGGAATAGAGGACGAAATGATGAATATTTATTGTATACTCACTGGATTAAATGAAGTAATAAACTGTCAAGAGCTAGCTATGTCAATTATGTTATGAAGGAGGACAATGTAAGTCAATAGATGATGCTGAGTTGCTTTTAGCCAAATAATGAAAAACACCTCAAAGGTGTTTAACCAGTTTATAACAGAGTGGAGGCTTGAACTCAAGTTAAAAGCTCTGCTGTCAAGGGATGAGAAGAAATTATGGGTATTATAAAAAGTTGATATGTGCACAGATTTAAACTTTGTTCAATAACTCTAGTTTGGACATCCTAATTTACTGCTGCAGTTGATTGTTAGAGACAGATAATGTTTATTAAAGATATCCCTAATTACTGTAAAATTAATTCTTTCATTCCTGAAGTCAATCTTTAAATGGAGATTTCTATGTATATGGTTAGGAGCGGATGTTGTTGGCAGTCCTGTAGTGGTAGATCTGTAGAAGGTCTTGGGTCTGTCATTAAAAGGACACACAGAAATGCCTTGTAGGGTTCAAAGTTCATCTTCCAGGGAAACTTACCTTTCAGCTTGTACTGTCTTTGCCTTCATTACTGTCTATTCTGATAGTGCCATTGCTGCTTTTGTTCAGAGGGACTTGTACTATCTCATGCAGTGACAGTGTGATATATCAAGAAGCAACAAGGTATGCATAGAGCAATTTAACCTCAAGAGGTCCCTTCCAGTTTATCTGCTGTGCCTCCCCCTGCTCCAGGCAGTCTCACAGAAAGGCCAGCACTAATTTAATCCCGGTGGTAATTTATATTAGATTTTTCAAACCCGTTTACAAATTCTTAACAATGCATTGTTTATCTCATGAGTTCTAGGGTTTTTTCCAGAAAGGGCATGGCTGGTCAGGTCAGCTCTTCTGCATGGATCTTGAAAAACACTTGGAGAAATGTCATGCTTGATAACTTTTAAGAATGCTTGAACTCAGTCATGTGCACACATTGTATTTTTTGTCACTAGAGGTGACAGGAAGAGTTCAAAAACCTTATGTTCTACCTTAAATTTGAGCTTTTTTTTGATTCAAAGGAATCGACTCACAGATGGGCTGTAAGTCAAAGTACCTTTATTTATCCACCTGGGAGGACAGTATCTGTGTCACGGCCCACTTTAAAAAACAGGTGAGTTCCTAATCCCTGCACGGCACCAGAGTGATCCAAAATCACTCAGGAGGAGGGTATAAACAATACTTTCTACTAAACAAGCTGCATGCCCTTAAAACACTAGATTCAAGTGAACACACAACCCATAGGCAACAGAGTACCGACAGAAAAGCTGCAGCCACAGAAACCAGAACAGCCCGGCAATGATCGGCAACACTGTGACAATCTGCTTAACTTAAGGGAACCTCGAAACAGCATGGGGAGCCAGAGTCAAACTGAAATCAAAACAAACCCACCAGCTACAGCCCTCTGCAGCCACATGTGTTGCAAAGAGAGAAAAGGGAGAAAAGAATTAGAGGAGAGAGGAAGAGAGACGAGGGGGAGACGAGGGGGAGACGAGAGGAGAGGAGACGAGAGGAGACGAGAGGAGAGGAGACGAGGAGGAGAGGAGAGGAGAGGAGAGGAGAGGAGAGGAGAGGAGAGGAGAGGAGAGGAGAGGAGAGGAGAGGAGAGGAGAGGAGAGGAGAGGAGAGGAGAGGAGAGGAGAGGAGAGGAGAGGAGAGGAGAGGAGAGGAGAGGAGAGGAGAGGAGAGGAGAGGAGAGGAGAGGAGAGGAGAGGAGAGGAGAGGAGAGGAGAGGAGAGGAGAGGAGAGGAGAGGAGAGGAGAGGAGAGGAGAGGAGAGGAGAGGAGAGGAGAGGAGAGGAGAGGAGAGGAGAGGGTCACTGTGAGAAACACTTAATCACTGCTAAAATATTGAAAAGGACAAAGTCTTCGAAGCAACGGCAATAGTATTTTTATTTTACAATTGAGCGCTGAATCGGATGCCCTTCTAAAAAAGGCGTTCCATCTTACAAAAGCAGTGGGTATATATACTAGTTTTAGACAAAGGACCATGTAAGTCCTCAAAGAACGTTCATTTCTTAGGTTATCCAACTATGTCTGGAGACTCCCTTCAGGTTATCTCTTGACCTAAACCAGCTGCATCTTACAAAACAGATTTATATGACAAGATAATTAAATGTACAAAACAGCTGCAGCAAAACTTATCAATTAATTGTCACAGTCACCACCTTAGGAACTCCGCATGTAGCAACAAGTGTTTCTTTGTCCAGCGGGTCCAGAAGATGGTGGGTGTCCACACACTACACAACACAAGACACAGACACAAGACACGAGATTGCAGTTTTAAAATAAAAATGTGTATTTATTTTTAATTTAAGGGAATGTTGGTGCTAAACAAATATTCTTAGTTGCATCCAGACTGTTGGAAATAGCTTGTCTAAATGGGAGAGAAATCTGAATGGAGATTCTAGACAGTTGCTTCACAGCCTCTATAGCAAGATCAGCCAGTACACAGAGCTCACCAACCACACCATGAGGTTCAATGCATTAATCTTTGGCCTCCTCAAGTAAGCAGCTCCCCAGGCTGACTGCATGTCACTGTCCAGGGATGGCAGCAGATGCTGGCCCTTGACCCCCTTTCTATGATGGGGTAACTGGAGCAGTGGACACAGGTAAAGCGACGGATGTGATCTATCTGGATTTCTGTAAAGCCTTTGACATGGTCCCCCATGACATCCTCCTCTCTAAATTGGACAGATATGGATTTGATGGGTGGATGGTTTGGTGGATAAGAAACTGGTTGGATGGTTGTATTCAAAGAGTAGCGGTCAATGGCTTGAAGCCCAGATGGAGATCCATGACAAGTGATGTCCCTCGGGGGTCCGTACTGGGACCAGTGCTGTTTGATATCTTCATCAATGATACAGCCAGTGAGATTGAGTGCACCCTCGGCAAGTTTGCAGATGACACCAAGCTGAGTGGTGCAGTTGCCACACGGGGAGGATGGGATGTCATCCACAGGGACCTGGACAGGCTGGAGAAGTGGGCCTGTGAGAACCTCATGAGGTTCAACAAGGCCAAGTGCAAGGTCCTGCCCCTGGGTTGGGGCAATCCCCTTTTTCAGTACAGGATGGGAGATGATGTGATTGAGAGCTGCCCTGCAGAGAAGGACTTGGGGTGCTGGTCGATGAGAAGTTTGACATGAGCTGGCAGTGTGTGCTCGCAGCACATCTAGTGGGATGTCCCTGCCCATGGCAGTGGGGTTGGAACTAGATTATCTTTAAGGTCCCTTCCAACCCAAACTATTCTATGATTCTATGACTGCAAGCAGACATTGTTGCCAATGAAAAGACTCAAGAAACCTAGGAAGCCGCTCTCCAGCTGTAGATGAGGGAAGGAAGAAGCTGTGAGCCTCGAGGAACTCCGGAAGGATCAAAACCTACCTCCACCAGGCCAGAACTGAGAAAGGCTGGCTGTAGCCCACTGAAGAACATTGTCAGCTTGTTTTAGCCCTGAAACATTAGGTGGGAAGAGTCTGTCTGTCAGGGTTCATATAAGTATAGACATAACATACGTATAAATTACTCCTGAAAATCCCTGCTTAAATCACTGCTTCATGGAGCTGCAGTGAATCCCGGTGCGTGAGGCTTTAAAGGAGAAGTTGCCCTGGTTCAGGACTCAAGGCTGATCCTTCCAGACTGGATAAAGAGTGTGCACACAACACTGTGTTAGACAGAAGGTAGCTGTGGTAAAAGGATGAGTCCTGTTAGTCCTCTCATCTAATTCAATCTCTTGCCCTACAGATATCATTCTTGCACACTACCAGCCAGTAGGCTTCTTGTGCCTGTCTCATAGTGTGTGCCAGCCTCTTTTCAAGGAGCTCCTGCTTCTGCCCCAGCCACTTTCCCTGCTACCCTTCAACCTAGACCTCCTTTTTGAGCACCACCTGATGCAGATGGGCAAAGAGCAGCAGCAGCAAAAGGAGTTGCTGCATGTGAAGCAGGACCTGCTTCTTTCCACACGCTCCACCCTGCAGCTGATACAGATGCAATGAGGGAAAGCGATAAGGGAAAGATGAGAGGCCCTTGCCACTTTTGTCAAGCCACCAAGAAACTGCTGAAGTTATGAGGAAAGGAGTTGGAGACAAGTTTTTAGATACAGCTGCGGCTGCAGCGTGAGGCTCAACACTGGGTCAGGGAGCACCAGATGCACTGTGAGCTCTGGGCAAACTGGCCCAGGTCCTGCTTCCAGTCACGCAAGCAGTCAGGACCATCTCCCTGTCAGACTGTCCACCAGGATGAGCTCTTCCACAAATGTCATGGTAGTAGAGCGTAAATAAAGAGCATCAAAGAGAATTGGAATACATTAAGATTCTCCACCCCACCTCCTGGAGATGAACAAAGAGTTGTAGATCTGGCCAGTACCAGTCTCCTGCAGAGAGAGAGATGTCAGGGACAGCTGAATACAGTTTTTCCAGGGATCTGACTGGGCTGAATTGTGGATCTCAACTAAATGTGTAGGACAGGATTTGGCTGGCTTCAAGAAAGCCCCCAGTACAGACCAGTTGATAAAACAGGACGTGCTGGAAATTGTCGGTTGGAGACCCTGGGAGGAGTGGGATAAGGCTTTTGTTTAGAAAGAAATAGAGAGTACTGGCTCCGTGCGGATGAGCACGGGTGTCTGTGGTTGCGAAACAGTGGCCTTGATGAGAGGAACTGCTGCTGTTGCTAAAAGCAAGTAGATGCTTAAAAAAGGCTCATTTGTATTAACCAATCTGTGATTGCTTAGTGTGGTGTAAGAACCAATTAGTTTGAAACACGCTTCTTGTAATCAGTATAAATATGTGCTTTAAACGCAATAAATCTGACACCTTGCTTGTATCAAGCTGAGTCCCGTCTCTTAATCGTGGCAAAATGAACTGGCATTTCTACCTGCAGCATTCATCCTTCACTTCATTTGACTATATCTGCTATCCCCCCCCTCCTTCCCTCCACCCCCAATTTTGTTGTCAGATCTCACTCCCAGGGAGAGAGTTGGGAACAGGATTTGCGGCTGTTTGGCCTCAGTGAGATAACAAACTTACACCACAGACAGGACTTGCACCTTATCTCCAACCCCTTTACTGCATCCTGACAGTTCTAGCTATTGCTCACACTTCCAGCTCCTAATGATGTCTTGAAACAAATAGTTGCCTTCTGCTTCGGAAAAAAAGAGTGCTTTCTCTTGCCACATTGCTCTACTCCAGAGTGAAGTGCTGACTGCACACATAAACCCAAGAAATGCCTGCTGTCAGCCCCCAAATCTGCTAGAATATACTAGGCTGGACTTCTTGCAGTGCATGGGGCCCTGGGCCTCAGGGGGTCCAGCAAGTCGAGGGTGTCTGCCTCACTGTGCACTTAGCCATGCTGCTTCTAAGCATCTGGCAGCTTGATCATTGCTGCTGAGTTATCTGTACACTCCAGAAACAATTTTGATTGAGAAAAAAAAAAGATACATCCAGTAGACTATGTTTTTTATTTGTCAGGAGGTTTTCCTTTCCATTTCCCATGCCTGAAGGGTTTCAGTTAAGTGTTCACACCTCCATCCATATGAAGCTATCAGGCACTGGGCAGGGAATGCAGAATTCTGGGGACAGTTAGATCTGGTCTCCTGCAGAGATGGAGGGATCTGCATTGGAGGTGATAACCCTGGGTACTAGCTGCATCTGGGAAGGACATGGCTGGCCAGGCTCTCCACACCTCAGGTGGAGGGAGCTGCATGGAGCTTTGACTTCCACCTTGCTCCCTTTAGCTGATCAGCACTCCAGCAACATGTACACTGGGACTGTGCATAATCTAGTCTTTCAGCTCAGAGCAGAGGGGAGCAGCCTAGGCTGAGAGACGTGTGCACTGGTTTTGTAAGATGGAATGCCTTTTTTAGAAGGGCATCCAATTCAGTGTCAAATTGTAAAATAAAAATATTATTGCCTTTGCTTCGCAGACTTTGTCCTTTTCAATATTTTAGCAGTGAATAAGTGTTTCTCACAGTGCCCCTCACCGGATCAGATGGGGGGGACAGGTAACACACTCTCATGCCCCCGACTAGGCAGGTCCAGACCTGCTCTCCAGCATGTCCGCTCTTGCCACTGGGGGCTGGGGGCCATCACCTGCTTTGAGGCATTAACCCATGCCATGCCGGGTCTATACATCCCCCCAGTGGGGTTTTGGCCTAGGTTATATAGCTTTGTATCAAACTCTCCATACATGTTGTGGTTAGTCTTGATAAGCAAGCAGTTAGGTTATATAACTTCTAAGTTCCCCTTCAACCCTCCTTCTTACTAAATAGTTTACTTCAGAAATTGCTAAGTGGTAATTGATGAGCTGTAACCTTACCCCCTCAGGAGGTAGGCCCCTGTTTGCAACAAGCCAGTTACAGAAATGCTAAGAGTGGCTTAATTTTGTTAAGCAAGCTTATTCCCAACCTCATCCATTAATTCACTATTCAGGTAAGGTTCATACCTGCCATGTTGTTTAATCCAGTGATTGGTCTTCATTTTACTTTCTGTATTACTGATATAGAAAAATGTTTTTATCTCTAATTTGGTAGCTTAAACAAGATGCAATAACTGTGATGCAATGATTTTCCTTGGGTTTGGTTATACCGCGACGATGCCTACTCATGTAAAAATATTAATGGAAATATGCTATTGGTTATTAGTAGTTTTTAGAACATTTTGTTGTTATTATGTTGTAAAGAGATGTTTAGACAATTCTGTGGAAATGCCTGGACTAGGATTGAGTAATGAATGCAACTTTCATAATGGAGATATCTTTAGTAAACTAATCACAATTTCCCAGGCTGGCGGATGTGCTGGGCAAACCCGTTTCCATCATCTTCCAACTGTCCTGGCTGACTGGGGAAGTTCCACTGGACTGCAGGCCCGCTGATGTTGAGCCCATCTACAAGAAGGGTCGCAGGGAGGATCCAGGGAACTACAGGCCAGTCAGTCTGACCTCAGTGCCAGGGAAAGTCATGGAACAGGTGATCTTGAGTGACATCATGAAGCACATGCAAGAGAACTGGGTGATCAGGCCCAGTCAACACAGGTTCACAAAAGGCAGGTCTTGCCAAACAAACCTGATGGCCTTCTTTGACAAAGTGACTCCACTACTGGATGAGGGAAAGGCTGTGGATGTTGTCTTCCTGGACTTCAGTAAAGCCTTTGACACAGTTTGTCACAGCATTTTTCTTAGGAAACTGTCAGCCTCTGGCCTGGACAGGTGCACACTCTCCTGGGTGGGAAATGGGTTGGATGGCCGGGCCCAGAGACTGGTGGGAAATGGCATTAACTCCAGCTGGAGGCCAGTGACAAGTGGGGTTCCCCAGGGCTCAGTGCTGGGTCCAGCCCTGTTCAATGTCTTTATCAATGACCTGGATGAAGGCATTGAGTGCACCCTTAGCAAGTTTTCAGATGACACTAAGCTGGGAGGAAGTGTTGACCTGCTAGAGGATAGGGAGGCTCTTCAAAGAAATCTGAACAGACTGGACTGCTGGGCTGAGTCCAAAGGCATGAGGTTTAACAAGGCCAAATGCCGGGTCCTGCACTTGGGGTACAACAACCCTTTGCAGTGCTACAGACTAGGAGAAGACTGGCTAGAAAGCTGCCCTGTGAAGAAGGACCTGGGGAGTGTTGGTTGACAGCCGTCTGAACATGAGCCAGCAGTAGCCCAGGTGGCCAAGAAGGCCAATGGCATCTTGGCTTGTATCAGAAATGGTGTGACCAGCTGATGGAAGAAAATACCGAACGACACACACCGATCAATGTGATCCAAGTGAAGCCGTTTTATTTTCGGTTCGTTCTGCTTTTATAAACTTGTTTAACTTTAGCCCGCCTTCAACAGTTACCTTCCTAATTTGCATAACACAACAGAGTCGTTGTAACCTTTTATAACCTTGAGGACCCTGGCTATGGCTTTCCAGCTCCTCCCAGCCACAGTGCTTGGGCTGCTCGTTGTAGGTTGCTACCCAACAATTCCCCCGTTTTCTTTTTGAGCAACCAAGCACTACAATAATGTCAATCAAGATAAACAATCCTTGCTTTAACGCTCCAACAAGCCACTTTCTTGACTTGTGACACAGCTTCAAGAGCTGCAACTCCTGGGGCTATTAAACCATCAAAAACTTTTTTCTCAAAACAAAAATTTTTCCTCAAAACTCCAAAAACATATTGTATCCTTGGTGTAAACAACGTTAACTTTCCCAAATAACAAGGTCCACCAACTGGTTTGCTGGGTATTCCGCCCCCATGCTCTGTCACCACAGATTAGAAAATATCCGGGTGGAAGAGCCTTTTCAGAACCGTTATTCCAAATTCCCTTTCCTGTCAAAAGACCACCCCAGTTTCTTCTTCCGATGTGAGATCCTCTTGCTCCATCATCTTCCTTTCTTTCCAGGGCTTGATCCACTTTTGTGGCACCCAGCGAGGTCCAGTACCTGTTAGGACACAAGCATAACCTCTTCCTGTCATTTTTAGTTCAACAGGTCCTTTCCATTCACCTGAGTCCCAGTCTTTGTATTGTACCTTGATACCTTGCTGGTCCTGGTTATTCAATCCTGATTCTAGTGATCGATGATGAATTACGATTGGAGGGCTATTCCTAGTTCCAGTGAGGCGCAAAAAATTTAACACATAAGTCGCTTTTGCAATTCTTTCACTAGGGGGCAATACATCTCCTCCCCCTTTTTGTTTTTGCAAAAGGGACTTCAAGGTTGCATGAGAACGTTCAATGATTGCCTGACCCATTGGAGAATGTGGGATACCCGTGTTATGACGGATTCCCCATTGAACACAAAAATGTTTAAATTTTTGAGAGACATAAGCTGGCCCATTATCTGTTTTTATCATTTGAGGTATCCCTAATGCCATTATAGCAGCATACATGTGCTTAATTATGTGTTTTGCAGATTCCCCAGTCTGTGCCGTGGCCCATATGGCCATAGAAAAAGTATTTACTGAGACATGCACATATTTCAATCGCCCAAACTCTGGAATATGGGTCACATCCATTTGCCATAGTTGTAAGGCTTGAAGCCCTCTGGGGTTTATTCCAAATCCTAATCCCATACCTTGTTTTTGACAATCTGGACAAGAATTGATTATACCTTGTGCATCAGACAGAGGAATATTAAATTGTCGTTTAAGTACTTTAGCACTTTGGTGAAAAAATTCATGTAAGGCTTTAGCTTGTAAAAAGAGATTTGTTCGAGGATCATTCCAAACTGCAGCAACAAGGCGATCGGCACGATTATTCCCGATTGCCAGGCCAAAATTAGGTTGATGGTTTCATATATGAGTAATAAAGTACTTATGCTCTCGTTGCTCCAACAGGTACAGCAATTGTAACAATAAGGCATACAAAACTGCATTCTTAACTTCTTTTATCATAGCCCGTTCTATTCTACAAACAGTACCTACAACATATAATGAATCAGAAACTATATTAATAGGCTGTGATGTATATTGTTGAAATACCCAAACCACTGCTCGTAGCTCCATAGTTTGTAATGAATCACCTGGCTGTGTAAATATTAACTTCTGGTTCCATTGTCCTCGCTTTTGCCAGGTAATAGCAGCCCTACTAGATTTCTTTCCTGCATCTGTAAAAAATGTAATGCCTTTCACTGGCGTTTCAGATTGCATCGGTATCTGTTCAAAGGTTTGGTTTTGTATCAAAGGAATCAATTTGCTAATTGGATAGGTGTTGCTAACCTCTCCCATAAAATCTGCTAATGCAATCCCAATAGGTTCTGAATGTCCCGTAAGCCAATCCAAATATCCCTTATTAACTGGCAGGTAAATTCGTGGAGGCCAAACATCTTTTCCTGCCTTTCATTATTAATTGACCAAACAGCTCGAGTCTAGTGGTTATAGTATTTTTCGGTTGGTACGGTAAAAATATCCATTCTATGATTTGAAATTTTTGTTCTGTCTGTCCCAAAAGGCCAAAGGATGCTTGCGATCTTGACCAGAGTCAACCAATACTAGCTCCAAGGGCTTATCTGCCACATAACGAGTTACATTAGCTTTTAAATTTTTTTCTATGATTTTGTCCAGCTGCCCATCAGTGGTCACTCCCCAAAATTTGATACCAATCCTGTCCCCATTTGAGACAACACGTCTTGTCCTAATAATGCTTTGCTGAGGGAGGAAGTAGCCAATAAATCCCCTTGTTTATTTTTTTTGTGAGCAGTGCAAAGTAAGCCCAGTGGCTGCTTTTTGGCTAGGCTAACGATAGCTCCACTGGTTTTCTCAGCCTGGGGGGGCTGGTCCTCTTTCCAACAGGAGCTATAGTAGCGGCTATTAGTCCCTTTGTCAAAGCGGCTGCAGGCATTTTCTTTTCTCGAATGGGGGGGCAGCTTTTGTCTGGGGGCTGCCGCTTTTTTGCCAACCAACGTAGGTCAGATAGGGGCAGGTCAGGCATTAAATATCGGGGAAAATCCTCTCCTATTCCAGGAATAGGGATTTCAATCTCATCATTCTGCTCCCAAAATCTATTTCCTCCACCCCAGCAGAATCCTGCTTGAATCACAAAGCACAGTGCTCCCTCAAGCTCCTGCAATCCAGCCAGCTCCCTTAGGGCACATGCATTTGCTTTCCCTACAGTAGAGGTTTCAGACTTCTCCCCCTTATCAATAACAATTGGGGGCTGGAGTTTAAAATCAGGATCTGCATCAAAAGCAAGATGAGGTTCTGCCACCCCGTCATTAATAATGATCAGGGGTTGGAGTTCGGGATCAGAATCGGGAATAGGATCCGATTTCATCACCCCGTCCTCCCAAAAACAATGAGCCTCATGCTGCGAACTAGAAAAACCCATCTGACAACACCCCCCACTGCCGTTTAAAAGCGGCAATGTGATGCCTTCTGTTTCACCAACAGGACCCGCTCGAGCCACCCGCTCGGACTCTGGGGCTGCATCCAACGGACTGTAAGGTCCCTCAAGTTCTTGCTGAGAAACTCTAATCCTGTCCTCTCCCTCATAAGCAACCTCTGTTTCAGACAGGGGTCGGAGCTCAGGGGCACGATGAGGCCGCACCCTCTCATCCCAACAATAAGTGGCCGCTTCCTGATCACACAAATGTTCCCAAGCTTGATAACAGGCAAGGCGCTGAGATGGGGATAATAGTAACATAACTAATTGCCGAATATCTGCAGGACAAAGGGTATGACCCGTAAATATAAAATCTAATAAACCCTGTGTAAATGGTGATTGCAAACCATATTGTGTACAAGCAGCCTTGACTTCTTTTAGTAATTTCCAATCGAATGGTTCCCATTCACTCGCCCCTGTCTGTGTATTTATCAATACAGGATACGCTTCCACAGTTACCCCTTCTAGAACCGCGTCCCTAATTACCCCCTGCCAACGTGCTCCCGGCCCCCGCCACGTGGTCCCCCCAGTCCCGATATCAAACCCCATCGATGGTAGAGCCGGTGCAGTCGGGTCAGGCCGTGGCTGCATTCCTGGGTGATCGGGCGGAGGTGGTTCAAGTGGAGGGCTCTCCTTTTCCTGGCGAAGTCGAATTTCTTCCAGCTTTGCCAGCAGTTTATCAAATTCTTGTCTGAAATTGGAGCACTCAGGAGAGGGGGACACCAGACGTTCAGAGTCCTCACTAAACGAATCCTCAAAGGAATTAATTGAAGGACTTTCTGGAGGAGGAGGCCAAGGAGGACCTTTATGTCCTTCACTTTCGGTAGCGTGAACCTCCTCATGTTCTTCCACTGGGGGAAATGGAAGAGAAGGTCAATCTTTGGAAGGTGGTGGTGGTGCCTTCGTGGGTAAATTACTTTCACGGAATGATAATGCAGATGCAAATGAACCACCACTGTTCTCTTGATTCCTATGCATAGCAGCATAAGCCGATGCCGCAACTTCTCGCTCAACTTTCATATCACAATGTCTCTTTAACTAATCGCCAAAGAGTAAGATACTGCCAAAGGCTCTTATTTCCTTTCATGCATGCATCAAACAGTCTTTGTCCCATTCTCTCCCAAGTTTCTTCCTCGAATAGGGCAGTGGTCGTTGTTACAACGCCGCTTTGATAAGCCCATGTTAACATAGACTGCAACGCAGTTTTTTCATAAGTAATTACTCTCATGGAGAGCATATGTTGGAGGAGCTTCTGCGCAGATTCTATCCGCGCCTGCCCCATCTCCTTCCCGACCGCTCGCCTGGCCAGTGGCGAGTTTCCTCAATTCTTTAATCTGCGCAGCCCTTGAAATTTTTTTTTTTCCGAGTGCCGGGGACAGCACTCACCTACGGCCGGCTTTTCCGTACCCTCTGCCGCGTCTTCAGTCGTTCAAGGCAACTTCGGCAGGCCATCTGAGGGTCCCTGCTCAGGCGCCATTTGACGGAAGAAAATACAGGACGACACACACCGATCAATGTGATCCAAGTGAAGCCGTTTTATTTATGGTTCGTTCTGCTTTTATAAACTTGTTTAACTTTAGCCCACCTTCAACAGTTACCTTCCTAATTTGCATAACACAACAGAGTCGTTGTAACCTTTTATAACCTTGAGGACCCTGGCTATGGCTTCCCAGCTCCTCCCAGCCACAGTGCTTGGGCTGCTCATTGTAGGTTGCTACCCAACAACCAGCAGGTCCAGGGAGGTTATTCTCCCCCTGAACTCAGCACTGATGAGACCACACCTTGATTTCTATGTTCAGTTCTGGGCCCCTCGCTAGAAGAAAGATATTGAGGCTCTGGAGTGTGTCCGAAGAAGAGCAACAAAGCTGGTGAAGGGGCTGGAGAACAAGTCTTATGAGGAGTGGCTGAGGAAGCCGAGGTTGTTTAGCCTGGAGAAGAGGAGGCTGATGGGAGACCTTATTGCTCTCTATAACTACCTGAAAGGAGGCTGTGGAGAGGAGGGAGCTGGCCTCTTCTCCCAGGTGACAGGGGACAGGACAAGAGGAAATGGCCTCAAGCTCCAACAGGGGAGGTTCAGGCTTGACATCAGGAAAAAAAATTTTCATAGAAAGGGTCATTGGGCATTGGAACAGGCTGCCCAGGGAGGTGGTTGACTCACCTTCCCTGGGGATGTTTAAAGGACGGATGGATGAGGTGCTGAGGGGCATGGTTTAGTGTTTGATAGGAATGGTCGGACTCGATGATCCAGTGGATCTTTTCCAACCTAGTGATTCTGTGATTCCCTGGGCAACCTGAGCCAGGACCTCTACATCCTCATTGTGAAGAAACAATTAACACCATAAGGCTCGCACTGAGGCTGTACATTATGTAACATGCCTTTTGCCAGTGCCTTTCATTGATTGAGCGGGAGTGTCTGTAGTAGCCGTCTGTTTAGCTGTAGTTCCTGGCACTGGTAGGGATTCAGTAGGAGTATCCGTAGTAGCTGTCGATGTGCTTGCCACAACTGGAGCTGGTGACAGCTGGTGCTCTCTGAGTAGTTGCAGGCCTTGTTGAACCTCATGAGTATTCATATTTATTTGAATATAAATATATATATATTATATATATATGTGTCACACCCCGAATGTAGACAGAGTAGGACCCAGAATTGTATTTAAACATTTAGTTTATTACCTATAATGTTACAATTCTAAGTCAAGAATATAAGCTTAAGTCTAGGCCAATATTAGCATCCTATAAGTGTTTGGAAAGGCTATATGACCTGTATGGAGTTCAGTAATAGAGTCTTCAGATGTTTCCTCAAATCATAGAATCATAGAATCACCAGGTTGGAAGAGACCCACCGGATCATCGAGTCCAACCATTCCCATCAAACACTAAACCATGCCCCTCAGCACCTCATCCACCTGCACCTTAAACACCACCAGGGAAGGCGAGTCAACCACCTCCCTGGGCAGACCGTTCCATTGCCTAATGACCCTTTCAGTGAAGAATTTTTTCCTTATGTCGAGCCTGAACCTCCCCTGGCGGAGCTTGAGGCCATCCCCTCTTGTCCTGTCCCCTGTCACTTGGGAGAAGAGGCCAGCTCCCTCCTCTCCACAACCTCCTTTCAGGTAGTTGTAGAGAGCAATAAGGTCATCCAATTCACTGTCAAATTTTAAAATAAAAATATTATTGCCTTTGCTTCACAGACTTTGTCCTTTTCAATATTTTAGCAGTGAATAAGTGTTTCTCACAGTAGGAATCAGCAAGCAACTTGACAAATTAGCCCTTCCTCCCATCCTTCTGCCTGCAGTGCAGTGAAAGCTCTTTTCATCACATTGCCACCGAGGCAGGACAGCTGAACTTCAACAAGGGGCACATCCTGCAGATCATCTCCAAGGTGGATGGTGACTGGCTGCAATGCAGTCTTGGCTCCGAGAAGGGACTGGTGTCCATCATGCATGTCACCCACCCAGAGGACAAGGGCTATTGACATGGCTAGGAGGCCAAGCACAGTACCATGGACTGCTGAGGCTCATCTGGAGAAGCCCATCCTGCCAGAGGAAGAGAGATAGCTTCTTGCTGGTTTCTTACCATTACAGAATACAGTAACCATTGGTAGTTCCTGCTTGTTCCTTCTTGTGCAGCTGCCAAAGGCTGACTTGGCCCCTGTGGCCTTCTGCAAGCTGCACCTTGCATTGCTTGGCATTGCTGTGCATGCAGCCACACCAGGGACCATCTAAGACCCCTCCACTCCACACCATCTCCAGCACCCATAGGCCATGGACCCATACATAGCAGGAACCCAAGCAATCTCAGTCAGGGCAGTGTTGCCCTGCTGCATGGCTCAGTTTCACACTGGATGGTGCAGGATGTTGGCTGTCCCTTCCTCAGGAGTTCCCTTCACAAGACTGGTCTGATGGGTTGGGTTGTGTCTTGAAGGGAGGCTGTAAGGTAGGCCCCCCTACACTGGGGCAGCCTTATCCTAATGTGTAATAGCAGTGCCTGGTGGGTTGTACTGGGCCAAGTGGCATGGCACTGCCAATCTGCAGGGTCTCGGGCTGTGCCTGTCCACAGCCAGGCATGGGGCATGGGGCATGGGGCATGGGGCATGGGGCATGGGGCACGGGAGAGGGAGAGAGAGAGACAATGTGTGTGTGGCAAAGGGCTGTGTGGAATTGTGAAAAAGGAGCATGGATGTTCAGTGTTATGTGGGTCCAGGATGGGTAGAGCCACTTTGTGTGGAAACGGGTGCTTTGGGGGTTGGCCCAATGCCCTCACTGAGCAGGGAGTCAGTGCCTAGGATGCCCTGGAATGCTCAGTGGAGAGGGGGTAGGAGGGCAGGATCCCTGACTGGGCTAAGGATGCTCTTTGGAGTGGGACAGTGCTCCCAGCAGGTAGAGCAGGGGGGTGTTCCCAGAGGGAGATGGGAAGATGGGGAGGGAGGGGTGGTGCTCACCTTGGCATAAGGTTTCTGGTCTTGCTGAGCAGTGCTGTGGCATGGGGAGGGGGTGATTGTTGTGTATGAGCACATGGGGCTGCTGGGGGTCCTCAGTAGAGGCAATGCCAGTCAACTCCTTCCGTTCCATACTCATGCATGTCAGATGGGGAACAGTGTTAATGAAAGGCCATGCCAGTATTTAGTGCCTTGGCTTGGTCTTGCAAGGTTACCTTCTGCTTGTATATCACTCACCAGACATTGCACCATATTTAATTTCCATTTCCCCATTAGAACACGGTGTCGTGTCTTCCTTCCTTAGAATCATAGAATCACTAGGTTGGAAAGGACCCACTGGATCATGGAGTCCAACCATAAGTCACAAACCTTCCAGAAGGAGGACTTTTCCTTATTACGCATAAGCACAGGTGTGCCTGCAGCAGGCCATGGCCTCAGCTAGAGCCTCTCATCATTCTTTAACAGGACTAGATCATACGAACTCATTAATTACACACTGAAGATATTTGTGTAGAATAGCACTATTTGCCAATAATATAAAGATATTCTCTGCTTGACATCCAAACAAATAGAAAATTCAGCTAAGAGTCGGTTTTCTTGTTCTGTAAAGAATTTCAATAAGGTTTCTTTCATTTCAAAAAATCAATCTTCTCCTTATGAAAAGGTATTAAGCAGTCCTTCATTCTGGTAGCTGCTCTTCAGAAGCTTCAGGCCGTCTGATCATCAGTGATCAAGAATATCACCCACAGTCCTTTGGAACTGGGATTTGTGACAGCCTATGGTAAATGGGCTTCCTTCCTTCCTTCCTTCCTTCCTTCCTTCCTTCCTTCCTTCCTTCCTTCCTTCCTTCCTTCCTTCCTTCCTTCCTTCCTTCCTTCCTCCCTTCCTTCCTCCCTTCCTTCCTTCCTTCCTTCCTTCCTTCCTTCCTTCCTTCCTTCCTTCCTTCCTTCCTTCCTTCCTTCCTTCCTTCCTTCCTTCCTCCCTTCCTCCCTCCCTCCCTTCCTCCCTCCCTCCCTCCCTCCCTCCCTTCCTCCTTCCCTTCCACCCTCCCTTCCTCCCTTCCTCCCTCCCTCCCTCCCTCCCTCCCTCCCTTCCTCCCTTCCTCCCTTCCTTCCTCCCTCCCTCCCTTCATTCCTCCCTTCCTCCCTTCCTTCCTTCTTCCCTTCCTCCCTCCCTTCCTTCCACCCTCCCTTCTTCCCTCCCTCCCTTCCTCCCTCCCTTCCTTCCTCCCTTCCTCCCTCCCACCCTTTCTCCCTCTCTTCCTTCCTTCATTCCTCCCTTCTTCCTTCCTTCTTCCCTTCCTCCCTCACTTCCTTCCACCCTCCCTTCTTCCCTCCCTCCCTTCCTTCATTCCTCCCTTCCTTCCTCCCTTCCTCCTTCCCTTCCTTCCTCCCTTCCTTCCTCCCTCCCTTCCTGCCTCCCTTCCTCCTTCCCTTCCTCCCTCCCTCCCACCCTTCCTCCCTTCTTCCCTTCCACCCTCCCTTCCTTCCTCCCTCCCTTCCTTCCTTCATTCCTTCCTCCCTCCCTCACTCCCTCCCACCCTTCCTCCCTTCCTTCCTCCCTCCCTTCCACCCTTCCTTCCTTCCTTCCTCCCTCCCTTCCATCCTCCCTCCCTTCCTTCCTCCCTTTCTTCCTTCATTCCTTCCTTCCTCCCTCACTCCCTTCCCACCCTTCCTCCCTTCTTCCCTTCCTTCCTTGCTCCCTCCCTCCCTTCCACCCTTCCTTCCTTCCTTCCTCCCTCCCTTCCATCCTCCCTCCCTTCCTTCCTCCCTTTCTTCCTTCATTCCTTCCTTCCTCCCTCACTCCCTCCCACCCTTCCTCCCTTCCTCTCTTCCACCCTCCCTTCCTTAATTCCTCCCTTCCTCCCTCCCTTCCTTCCTCCCTTCTTCCCTTCCTTCCTTGCTCCCTACCTCCCTTCCACCCTTCCTTCCTTCCTTCCTCCCTCCCTTCCATCCTCCCTCCCTTCCTTCCTCCCTTTCTTCCTCCCTCCCTTCCTTCCTCCCTTTCTTTCTTCCTTCCTCCCTTTCTTCCTCCCTTTCTTTCTTCCTTCCTCCCTTTCTTCCTTCCTTCCTCCCTCCCTTTCTTCCTTCCTCCCTTTCTTCCTCCCTTTCTTTCTTCCTTCCTCCCTTTCTTCCTTCCTTCCTCCCTCCCTTTCTTCCTTCCTTTCTTTCTTCCTTCCTCCCTCCCTCCCTTCCTTCCTCCCTCCCTGCCTTCCTCCCTTCTCTCCTCCCTCCCTTCCTTCCTCCCTTCCTCCTTCCCTTCCTTCCTCCCTCCCTTCCTTCCTCCCTTCCTTCCTCCCTCCCTTCCTTCCTCCCTTTCTTCCTCCCTCCCTTCCTTCCTCCCTTTCTTCCTCCCTTTCTTTCTTCCTTCCTCCCTTTCTTCCTTCCTTCCTCCCTCCCTTTCTTCCTTCCTTTCTTTCTTCCTTCCTCCCTCCCTTCCTTCCTTCCTCCCTCCCTGCCTTCCTCCCTTCTCTCCTCCCTCCCTTCCTTCCTCCCTTCCTCCTTCCCTTCCTTCCTCCCTCCCTTCCTTCCTCCCTTCCTTCCTCCCTCCCTTCCTTCCTCCCTTCCTTCCTCCCTCCCTTCCTTCCTCCCTTCCTTCCTCCCTCCCTTCCTTCCTCCCTTCCTCCTTCCCTTCCTTCCTCCCTTCTCTCCTCCCTCCCTTCCTCCCTCCCTTCCTTCCTCCCTTCCTTCCTCCCTCCCTTCCTTCCTCCCTTCCTCCTTCCCTTCCTTCCTCCCTTCTCTCCTCCCTCCCTTCCTTCCTCCCTTCCTCCTTCCCTTCCTTCCTCCCTTCTCTCCTCCCTCCCTTCCTTCCTCCCTCCCTTCCCTCCTCCCTTCCTCCTTCCCTTCCTTCCTCCCTCCCTTCCTTCCTCCCTCCCTTCCTGCCTCCCTTCCTCCTTCCCCTCATCCCTCCCTTCCTCCCTCCCTTCTTCCCTTCCTCCCTCCCTTCCTCCCTTCTTCCCTTCCACCCTCCCTTCCTTCCTCCCTCCTTCCTTCCTTCATTCCTTCCTCCCTCCCTCACTCCCTCCCACCCTTCCTCCCTTCCTTCCTCACTCCCTTCCTCCCTCCCTTCCTTCCTTCATCCCACACTCCCTCCCACCCTTCCTCCCTTCCTCTCTTCCACCCTCCCTTCCTTCCTCCCTCCCTTCCTTCATTCCTCCCTTCCTACCTCCCTTCCTTCCTCCCTTCCACCCTTCCTTCCTTCCTTCCTCCCTGTCTTCCATCCTCCCTCCCTTCCTTCCTCCCTTTTTTCCTTCATTCCTTCCTTCGTCCCTCACTCCCTCCCGCCCTTCCTCCCTTCCTCTCTTCCACCCTCCCTTCCTTCCTCCCTCCCTTCCTTCCTCCCTTCTTCCCTTCCTTCCTTCCTTCCTCCCTGCCTTCCATCCTCCCTCCCTTCCTTCCTCCCTCCCTTCCATCCTCCCTTTCTTCCTTCCTTCCTTCCTCCCTCC